>NC_045970.1:39343410-39535910 GCF_010909765.2 Amblyraja radiata | reverse complement strand
TCTGATCTCACTGTTAGGGTCGGGAAGAAGGTACAGGAGCCTGAAAACTGTGACCACTAGGTTCAAGAACAACTTCTTCCTAACAAGCATCAGTCTCTTGAACACTGCACAACACTAACTTCAGCAACTATGATCAATACACTGTTTCTTTGGTTGTACTACAGGGCGCTATTATCTTTACTATGGCATTATGGCTATTAATTTAGTATATTTTTTCTTATTAAATATTATCTGTGTGTATTGAGTTTACAGAGGCCTGATAAGCTGCAGTAAGTAGGAATTTCATTATTCCGTTGCGATACATATGAAAATTAAACATTCTTGAACTCTCTCAAGTAGGTGTACGGCTAAACAACATCTTTCCCAGCTTTGTTTCTATTATTTGAAATCTCATATCTATAGCAAAAAATAGATTACGGTACTAAGCATCAGTTAAGGAACACATCTGGCACTTATACAACCAAACAAACCTACTCTAATGAAAGGATTCGCCTGAAATATTAACCCGTCGATGTCTGTCAGAGGCAGATTTCAGGCTTACCAGCTTCTGACTTTGTTTTATTCCCCCTCAATACTTTTGTTTAATTTTAGAGATACAGCGTGGAGACAGGCCCTTCGGCCAACCATGTCCACGCTGACCAGCGATCAACCTTACACCTGTTCAATCCTATGCCCCAGGGACAATTTACAAAACCAATTAACCTACCAACCTGCTCGTCTTTGGAATGTGGGAGGAAACTGGAGCATCCTGGGAAAACCCATGCGGTCACAGGGAGAACACAAACTCCACACAGACAGCGCCCGAGGTGAGGATCGAACCTGGGTCCCTGGCGTCAGGCACGGAAATCGCTATCAAAATATGGGGGGGACAAGGGGGACACAATTTCTTGGCAGCCGTGTGCGCATGCGCACTCGAGTGGGGACGGGGATGGTCCAGTGGCGGTTCGGCAGCGATTGCAGCGCCGGAGAGCCGCGATCGATCCTGACTGCAGATGAGGCACAGGTCTGTGTCCAGGGCTGCCGTGAGTGTTTTGGCACGTCTCTCTCCTCCAATCACCACGCTCTATCCTCAGTCCCACCCCCCTACTTCCGCGTCTGACTGACAGCTCCCTCCTCCAATGATCGCGCTGAATCATCATGGTCCCGCCCCATTGCCTGCTGACCGACGTCTCCCTCGTCCAATCGGCGCCCACGATCAGCAGTCCCACACCCACTGTCTCGCGGAAAGCGGAGATTTCACCGGGTTTTAAAATCCGGATTACAAAAAATGGGGGGGATCGTCCTCTCAAAACGGTGGGGGGGGGGGGGGGCGGTGAGTGTGTGTCCCCTGGACCCCCCTGGGATCTCCGCCCCTTCCTGGCGTTGTAAGGCAATAGCTCTACCGCTACGCCACTGTGCCGCCCTAAACTTTGTTATGGTGGAGAAATGTGAAGACACCGCATAGGAGTCACCAAGCTGGGTCTTGTGAGCACGAAATAAAATAACATCTTGTGAGAGGAATAACAGCTAAATATTCAGTGAAGGAAACACAATAAGCGCTGCACTGGTAACAAACCAATTGTTTGGGGATTTTTAACCAATGAAGACAATTTTCTTTAACCTCCGTTGTACATTGATAAAAAGGAGTCTGCACAGTTTTGCGGGTTTCCTACCATGGGAAAAGAAGAAATCTTCCATCTCCGTTGCACTAATTATTAATTGCTAAGTATCTTCCTAAAAAACAATCAAGATCTGCATTTCTCATTAGATAGTCAACAAGTCTGAAGACCAGGCTTGTGAAATTTTCATTGCATCTCTGCTTCATGTACCCTGGAGCACAATTAAACTTCATTTGTGTCTGGAGACAGCATTCCGAGCTAACATTAAGGTGAAATTTGCTGCAGGTCTGGCATGTGTGGTGCCAGGAATTGCAGCAATTAGAGATAATGAACTAAATGCACCACAATAAAGGCAGCAATGCACTTCAGCATTTGCTGACAAAATTATTCTCTCCGAGATGACTAAACAAGCCTGGCAATGGCCCTGGTGATTATACCTGCCCTCTAGCTTGTCACGCCGATCTCTATATGTATCTGGCTTCCTGGTGTTATTCTGCCTATTTTCATCTACATCTCTACGTAAGTTTTAGATAAAACATGGAAACAGGCCCTTCAGTCCACCAAATTCATATCGCCCAATGATCACCCGCACACTAGTTCTATCCTACACATTAGGGACATTTACAGAAGCCAATTAACCTACCAACTTGCACCTCTTTGGAGTGTGAAAGGAAACCGGAGGACCCGGAGATAACCTACACGGCCACAGGGAGAACGTACAAACTCCGTAGACAACATCCAAGGTCAGGATAGAACCTGGGTCTACGGTGCTGTAAAGCAGCAACTCTTTTGTTGCGCCACAGTGCCACCCCAAATCAGGACAAAACGCCACTGGAGATCCTTCTTCCCTGTGGCTATCAAACGTTACAACTCCTCCCCATTCTGTCATGGGGTAGACTGAGACTGAGACTGATCCCCCCCACCCCCCCACCCCCTCCCCCACCTCCTCAACCTTTGCACATTCCCAAAGCCTTACCACTCGTCACTTTAATTTCATGTTTCATGTATTTTGTGTTTTTTATGACTGGCGGCAAATTAATTTCCCTCCTGGGATAAATAAAGTTTATTTCCCTCCTGGGATAAATAAAGTTCTATCGTATCATATCGTATAAGTTATGACATTGAGGAATTGTGTGCAGTTCTGGTCGCAGGAAGGATGTGGAGGCTTTGGAAAGGCAAAGAAGAGGTTTACCGGGATGCTGCCTGGATTAGGATAAATAAACTTGACTTGACTTGACTTGACTTGAAATGATTAGCTATAAGGAGAGATTGATCAGACTTGGATTGTTTTTACTGGAGCGTCAGAGGTTGAGGGTAAAACCTGATAAAAGTATATAAAATGATGAAAGGGCAGACAGTCAGAACCTATCCGCCAAGGCATAGTTTTAAAGGTGAACGGGGCAAAGATACAAGGTATTGCAAATGCTGGTTTACACAAAGAAAGGGCACAAAGTGCCGGAGCAACTCAGCGGGTCAGGCAGCATCTCTGGAAGATGGGAAATTGACGTTTTGGTTTGGGACCCTTCTTTAGACTGACTGAGTTTAACGGAGATGTGTGGGCAAATATTTACACAGAGAGTGGTGGGTGCCGAGAACACCCTGTCACGGGTGGTGATGGAGGCAGATACGTCTGTGGTGTTTAAGAGTCTTTTTGATAGACACATCGAAACGCAGGAAATGGAGAGATATGGCTCACGTACAGGCAGATAGGATTAGTTTCACTTGGCATTATGTTCGGCACGGACATTGTAGGCAGAAGAGCCTGGCCCTGTGCTGTACTGCTCTATGTATTGAGGACTGTATGACAAGGAGTACTCAGAGGAATGAGAATCTGTACTGTACCTCAGAGCTGTGAATGTTCAGCCATTGTATATAGTCATGGTGGAGATCAATAGATTGTTGGACACCAGGGGAACTAGAGGATGTGGTAATCAACTGGGTGACTGGATTGGAAAGGTTTAGATGGATATGGGCCAAATATGGGCAGGTGAGAATTGCGTAGAGGCATCTTGGTCGGCACGGGCAGGTTGGGCCGAAGGGCCTGTTTCCATGCTGTATGGCTCTATGACTGGACTTGAAGCACAGGATCAGTCATGACCTTATTAATGGGTGGAGTATGTTCAATCCTACTGCTCTCCGGATGTTGTATAAAGCTAGCATTTTCATCGGCCATTTTTCATTTACATTGAAGGCAACATCATGTTGAAACATCAGAAAAATATTCAAAGGCAACACACTTTTACTGATATCTGATTGATGCCATTATTAGAGACAGGCTAAAGAACCCATTTTCATTTGTCAATTTGGAAAACATTCACAATGATTTGGCTTAGCCCATGAAATACCAAAGAGGAGACTTGATTCTGCCAAAGTCTTGGACCTCTGGAATAAGCTGCCAGTACCCGAGGGTTTGGTGCAATAATTTATCAAGTGCTTTACTAGTTCCTATGAGTAGAAGGTGCATTACCGCAGCTAGTTGGGTTTGGACTTTAGATTTCCGAGCTATAACTCGGAAACTGGCCCTTCAGCCAACCGAGTCCACACCGACCAGCGATCACCCCGTCTCCCCTACTAGGGACATTTTTTTATAACTTACCAAAGCCAATTAGCCTACAAACCTATATGTCCTTCGAAGGTAGACAAAAAGCTGGAGAAACTCAGCGGGTGCAGCAGCATCTATGGAGTGAATGAAATAGGCAACGTTTTGGGCCGAAACCCTTCTTCAGACTGATGGGGGGTGGGGGGGGGGGCGGGGAGAAGAAAGTAAAAAGGAGGAGGAGGAGCCTGAGGGCTGAGGGAGAGCTAAGAAGGGGAGGAGACAGCAAGGGTTAACGGAATTGGGAGAATTCTCACCCCCACCCCCATCAGTCTGAAGAAGGGTTTAGGCCCGAAACGTTGCCTATTTTCTTCGCTCCATAGATGCTGCTGCACCCGCTGAGTTTCTCCAGCTTTTTGTCTACCTTCGATTTTCCAGCATCTGCAGTTCCTTCTTAAACACTATACGTCCTTCGAGTGTGAGAGGAAACCGGAGCACCCAGAGAAAACCCACGTGGTCACGGGGAGAAGGTACAAACTCCATACAGACAGCACCCGTAGTCAGGATCGAACCCGGGTCTCTGACGATGTAAGGCAGCAACTCTATCGCTGCGCCACTGTGCCACCCTTAAATGTTAATGAGGACTGAAGCACCAATCCCAACCAATATTTCCGTTGGATATTTGGATGGGAGAGAGAGAGAGAGGTGAATGGTGGAATTTATCTTCCCAGAGGTTTTTTTTCTGCATTGACTAAGGCCTTAAGACTTTTATCCACACACATCCTCAAAATTACATGAGAAAACCAACGGTTACAACAAATTAGCATGGCACATGCTTGGTTATACAACTTCCATTTAAATTTTCTTTTCACTTATTCCAGCTCTTTGCAGTTGCAATTAACTTTACAGTTTGGGGGCTTATGAAACTGTGAAAATTATTTTTTTCTTCATTTTTGAATCAGGAACTGGAGATGCCCCAATACCTCATGACTTTATTTATGGTTTTTTATAGAACACCTAATTTTTCAATGCAAAAATAATTCCCAATGGCAGTTAGGCTAAATCAAAATAAGCAGTGACAGCTACTGCTAAAAATCCATTGTAACACATGAGATACATTAATTTTGAGAGGTAGCAGATTTTTTAGATTTAATTAAATATGACAGAAAGGACCTGGGGAATAGAAGATATGAGGCAGCAATGGGACCTTAAATCAGATAATCAGTATTACTACCCTCCAGAGCTGCTGATGCAGGCAGCATTGTTGTAACTCAAGGTGGTACCTCAGAGAGGTGGGAAATGTGACCACACGTCCGACTGGAGAGCACGCAAACAAAACTTTTCACTGTATCTCGGTCCACGTG
This sequence comes from Amblyraja radiata, assembly GCF_010909765.2. Taxonomy (NCBI): domain Eukaryota; kingdom Metazoa; phylum Chordata; class Chondrichthyes; order Rajiformes; family Rajidae; genus Amblyraja; species Amblyraja radiata. The sequence goes on along the minus strand of NC_045970.1, from coordinate 39,530,412 downwards.
ACAATAATAAGCCAATACCAATGCATGCTCATAGAAACATATACAATTTTAAAAGGACTGGACAAGCTAGATGCAGGAAAAAATGTTCCCAATGTTGGGCGAGTCCAGAACCAGGGGCCACAGTCTTAGAATAACGGGGAGGCCAGTTTTCACCCAGAGAGTTGGGAATTAGTGGAATTTCCTGCCACAGAGGGCAGTGGAGGCCAAATCACTGGATGGATTTAAGAGAGAGTTAGATAGAACTCTAGGGGCTAGTGGAATAAAGGGATATGGGGAGAAGGCAGGCAGGGGTTCTTGATTGGGGACGATCAGCCATGATCGCAATGAATGGCGGTGCTGGCTCGAAGGGCCGAATGGCCTCCTCCTGCACCTATTTTCTATATTTCTATGTTTCAATACAAAGCGAGGGAGGGAGGTTTAACATGTTTAGGGAAAGACTAATGGATTGCTGCTTGGGCAGAGCGCTTAAGAACCAGACTCGGGGACAGCTGTTTCATCTCTGGTATCAGGCTTCTGATAAGCTAGGATACTGTGTTGATTCACCTCTACCACATTGCAGACATTGATCTTTGTCTATAGAACTGACTCACTACAATGCTGAAAATTTATATTCTGCATCTAACTCTGTACTTAACTCAGTTCCTAACTCTGTATCTGTATCAGGGACAGTTTCTCCCCAGCTGTCATCAGGCAACTGAACCATTCTATCACCAACTAGAGAGCAGTCCAGAACTACCATCTACCTCATTGGAGACCCTCGGACTATGTTTAATCAGACTTTGTTTTACTTTATCCTGCACTAAACGTTCCTTTTATCCTGTATCTGTATGGATACGCTGACTGGATAGCACGCAAGAGCTGAAAAAAAAGCTCTTCACTGTACCTCAGCACACGTGACAATAAACTAAACTAAAACTCCTTTGCCCTACCTATTGTTCTTGACTTTGACTTGAAGATAGACACAAAAAACTGGAGTAACTCAGCGGGACAGGCAGCTTCAATAATGTGATATCCTTCTCGACCCGAAACGTCACCCATACCTTCTCTCCAGAGATGCTGCATCTCCCACTAAGTTACTCCAGCCTTTTGTGTATATCTTCAGTTTAAACCAGCACCTGCAGTTCCTTCAAACACATTGAGTTTGACGATTGTATTCATGTATAGTATGATATGGTCTGTTTGGATAGCTTGCAAAACAATGCTTTTCATTACCTCGGTACAGGTGACAATAATAAACTTAAACATAAACCTAGCACAGTTATCATCTAAAATCAAGCGAACATAAGGCCTATTCAAAACATTGTTCAACATGAAATAGGCAATGGTGATAGTCACATGTCAAGTCAAGTCACATTTATTTATATAGCACATTTACAAAACAACTCTCGTTGGCCAAAGTGCTTTACATTTGTTATAAGAATAGTATAAACAAACAAGCTACATACATATATACATATAACCCTCGCTCAGTGGACGTCAGGAAAGGCTTGGGAGTATAGATAAGATTTTAGTCTTGACTTAAAGGAGTCGATGGAGGGGGCAGTTCTGATGGGAAGGGGGATGCTGTTCCACAGTCTAGGAGCTGCAACCGCAAAGGCGCGGTCGCCCCTGAGCTTATGCCTAGACCGCGGGATATTCAGCAGCCCCAAGTCGGCCGATCTGAGGGACCTGGAGGTGGAGTGGTGGGTGAGAAGACTTTTAATGTAGGAGGGGGCAAGCCCATTGAGGGCTTTGTAGACATAGAGGAGGGTCTTGAAATGTATACGGAACCGCACAGGGAGCCAGTGGAGGGAGGCCAGGATCGGGGTGATGTGGTCCCTTTTTCGGGTGCCCGTCAGGAGTCTCGCTGCGGCATTTTGGACCAGTTGCAGGCGGGACAGGGAAGATTGGCTGATGCCAGTGCAAAGAGAGTTGCAGTAATCTAGGCGGGAGGAGATAAATGTGTGGATGATCTTTTCGAGGTCATCAAAGTGGAGGAATTGTTTTATTTTAGCTATCGTCCGAAGCTGAAAGAAGCTAGCTTTTACCACGGCATTGACTTGTTTGTCAAATTTCAGTGCTGAGTCAAATATCACGCCGAGGTTTTTGACGTGAGGTTTGAGTAGTGGGGTAAGGCTTCCAAGACTGCCTGCTATCATTTTGATAGAGTCCGAGGGGCCGAGAAGGATGACCTCAGACTTACTCTCATTTAGTTGGAGGAGGTTCTGGGCCATCCAGCACTTTATATCCTCGAGGCAGCGGGTAAGGTTAAGCAGATTTGATTTGTTTTTGGGCTTCAGGGGGAGATAGAGTTGTGTATCGTCTGCGTATAGACTGCTGCATAATATAAGGCACAGTGTAGTACAGAGGTAGAGCTGCTGCCTCACAACATCAGAGACCAGGGTTCGATCCTGACGTCGGGTGCTGTCTGTGAGGAGTTTGCAAGTTCTCCCTGTTGGTTTCCTCTGGGTGCTATGGTTTCCCCATACATCCCAAATATGTGTGGGTTTGTAGGTTAATTGGGCCTCTGTAAATTGCCCCTTGTGGATGAAAAAATGGGATAACAGAACCAGCGTGATCGATGGTTGGCATGGATTCATTGGGCCAAAGGGTCTGTTTCCATGTTGTATCTCTACACTAAACTAATCGATGCCTTAACCCCGGTCTGATTTAATGAAAAGAGTCACGGTTTCATCATTCTATCAAAAATAATCTCTCATCCTTGATATCACATTATTGAATCTCAAAATCGCAATAGCCTTGACTTCATTCTTAAAATAGACCACTCTAAACCGGCTACATTATTCTAATTCTGGACCAAATCAATGATTTGTAGGTTTAGCATTACCACCTTGCTTTTGCGTTTAATTTCCTAATTTTGTGTCCATTTTTAGTTGGGATCCTCAATTGCAAATGAATGAGCCCTTGTGCTTTCTCTTCTTTCCCCACAACTTCCAACGTGCAACTTCCACAACTTGAAAGATCTATCACCGCTTCAGCTTAACGCTGAAAACTGCAGCCACATCTTTGATAACTTTAGCGTTGATCAGTCCAACATACTCCTGATGAAGACGCATGGAATTGCAGGTGCTGGAATCTTGAGCAAAACACGAAGTGCTGGAGGAACTCAGAGGGTCAGGGCAGGTGATGATTTGGGTCGGATCCCTTCTTCAGACCAGTAACCCTGATGAGCTTCCCTCATTTGGCTCCCAGTAAGTCCAGGGACATCCAAAACTACGGTCTGTGGCCAAACTCAACTAACTCCCCTGATCATCACCCGTATGTTTGATGACCTGCATTGGCCTCAACCTAATCGACCATCCATTTTTCTCTATCCTTTCCTCAGCTTTGTCCTTTACACATTTAGTAATCTCCTCCATTGTGTTCTCTACACTCCTCATACTTGATCATCCCTGATTTTAATCACACCACCATTGGCTTTCATCTCAGCAACTCGCTCCCGACATCTCTCTCCCGTTTCTGAAGAATCTGCTTATAACTTTTGCTCACATTTCTGTCACCAGTCCCAAGTCCTTATGTGACTTGGCATCTGATTCAATTGTTAATTCTCCCACAGAGCTGATTGGATTTAGTTTATTAAATTGGAAGAGTTTTAAGTTTTTGTTGTAGTTTAAGCCCCAAACCTCTCCGCTGTTTCAGTACCTCTAAAGTTTTGCCGTTTTATTCTTCCACTGTATCTTATGATCTTCTGGTATTTTATTCCTCCACTGTAGCTTATGATCAGAACATCTGGTACCATACAAATTTCTCCAGTGTTCTTGAATGCAATCCATTACCACATACTGTCCTCAACACTCATTCCACCATGGGCCATTATGGGCTCCAGCCTTCCTGAGGTCATCTCTTGCCAGTTCTGGCCTTTTCTCGCCTCCAGTTTATTCCCCCACCCCCTTACTTTCAGTCTGAATAAGGATTCTGACCTGAAACATCACTTATTATTTTTCTCCACAGTTGCTGCCTGACCCGCTGAATTACTCCAGCATTTTGTGTCTATCTTCGGTATAAACCAGCATCTGCAGTTCCTTCCAACACTTCCAGGATGTAAGCCATATTGACCTCAGTCTGAGGAAGTTGGGTCTCGACCCGAAACGTCACCCATTCCTTCTCTCCAGAGATGCTGCCTGTCTTGCTGAGTTACTCCAGCTTTTTGTGTCTATCTTTGACCATACCTAAACTGCTTTGCTCCTTCAGTCGACTCAATTTCTCCACATTCAAGGTACACAAAAATGCTGGAGAAACTCAGCGGGTGCGGCAGCATCTATGGAGCGAAGGAAATAGGCAACGTTTCGGGCCAAAACCCTTCCTCAGACTCTTCAGCCTATTATTTCGCTCCATAGATGTTGCCGCACCCGCTGAGTTTCTCCAGCATTTTTGTGTACCTTCGATTTTCCAGCATCTGCAGTTCCTTCTTAAAACACTTCTCCACATTCAATCCAGCAAAATACTGCTGTAATGGTGTGAGCTTCTGCGATTGCTGTGATGTATTTCTTTCCTTGACTCCTTTCTCCTTGTCCTTACTTCCATTTGACATGGATAAAGTGAGCGCTCCCAGTCTTTCCCCCAGGGTAGAGGATTCTAAAGCTAGAGGGCACAGGCTTAAGGTGAGAGGGGAGAGATTTAAGAGGGACCTAAGGGGCAATATTTTCATTCAGAGGGTAGTCCGTATCTGGAATGGCTGCCGAGGAAGGAGAAAGACAGAGAAGCAACTACAATTACAACTTTTAAAAGACATTTGGATAGATATATAGATAGGAAGGATTTAGAAACATAGAAACATAGAAATTAGGTGCAGGAGTAGGCCATTCGGCCCTTCGAGCCTGCACCGCCATTCAATATGATCATGGCTGATCATCCAACTCAGTATCCCGTACCTGCCTTCTCTCCATACCCTCTGATCCCCTTAGCCACAAGGGCCACATCTAACTCCCTCTTAAATATAGCCAATGAACTGGCCTCGACTACCCTCTGTGGCAGGGAGTTCCAGAGATTCACCACTCTCTGTGTGAAAAAAGTTCTTCTCATCTCGGTTTTAAAGGATTTCCCCCTTATCCTTAAATTTCGATCGATTTAGAGGGCTATAGGCCAAAGGCAGGGAAATGGGGCAAGCCTGGTATGCCAACTTGATCAGCATGGATAAGATGGGCCGAAGAGCCCATTTCGGTGCTGAGAAACTAATTGCAAACAGTAACTCGGTAAGGAATTACAGATTACTTTCTTCAGCCAGTTTCAGATATTATCAATGCAATAACAAAGGGAATCATTTAATTTTATTTTTATATTGTATGCAACTCACATCCATTCTTCCCATCATGGAGGACATGTTGCGAGCAAACTGAAGAGAAATGAATGGCCTGGCCTACAATCCCTCAACAATTTTAATCGCTTAATGACTGAGGGTGTGGATGTTGAACACAATAAAATAGTTTGCAATCAATAAGAGTGAATTTTTTTTTTAAAATACAAAATGGGAAAAAAAAGCAAAGCATTTTGTTCTGGCAGAGAATAAATCAACAATAATGTTGCCTCTGCTTTCTTAGGAGATTAATTACCTATAACTGTGAAAACAAACCAATTCTTCTGCCTCATAGTTGCAGATTCATGTAGCAAGAAATCTTTTCTGGACAACTGCTTGCACAAATTCTTAACTACATCAATATCATGATCATGATAAAAGTGATTTAAAAAAAAAATGGCAGCTGGTAGAGCCGTTGACACACTACACCAGAGATCCGTGTTTGAGCATGATCTCAGGTGCTGTCTTTGTGGAGTTTGCACGTTCGCGCTGTGACCACGTGGGTTTCCTCCGGGTGTCAGGGTCATAGAGTCATACCGTGTGTAAACAGGACTTTCAGCTCAACTTGCGCACACCAACCAACATGCTCCCGTCTCCGGTTCCAATTTCATGCTCCGGTTTCCAAAGATGTGCAGGTTTGTAGGTTAATTGGACCTTTGTAAATTGTCCCTAGTTTGTTAGGGAGTGGATGAGAAAGTGTGATAACATAGAACTAGTGTGAACGGGTGATCGATGGGTGGCATGGACTCGGTAGGCCTGTTTCCATGATATAGCCATGCGAAATTAAACTATATTAACAAAAAATAGGCAAATTTAATCGTAAACTCATATGAACATATGCAGTTACTATTTGAGGATTAAAATGCACCAAACTTATCTGAACCAAATTGAAGATACAAACTGTGTCGGAAAGAACTGCGCCTGCTGGTTTGAATCGAACATAGACACAAAATGCTGGAATAATTCAGCGGGACAGGCAGCATCTCCAAAGAAGGGTTTTGACCCGAAACGTCACGCATTCCTTCTCTCCAGAGATGCTGCCTGTCCAACTGAGTTACTCCAGCATTTTATGTGTACCTTTGAACATACAAACTGATGGGCAGTCTTTTTAAACACACACACATACATTTTTTTCATTTTTTAAAAATGTATACACACATATATACACACACACAAATATATTTATCTATACATATACACATACATATAAGTTTAAAATCAGCATCTGCAGTTCCTTCCTACATATATATATATATTTATATAAAATATTTATTGGTATACATTTATATAAAATATTATATATATATAGGCATATATACATATACACACATATGCATTTATATATATATATATATATATATACACGATTCTATCAAATTTATTTATATTTTACATATATATAAAATATAAATTTATAAAATGTGTTATGTATACATGTATGTATATGTGTGTATAAAGTAAAATGTATTTATACTTTGGGAAGCACAATTCATGATCAGCCAACAAAGTGCCTGATTCCATTGCGGAAGGAATGGTTTTTTTTCCATGTAATGTATATATTTTTTATTCAGTCCACTCAAAAAGCATACCCTGAATCATAAAACAATTACATTGGTGAGTGATTGCAAGCGAGACCACTCGTTTCAGTGGTTTGCTGCAAGTCTCCCCTGTGGGGAGATACGATCGCTCAATTGAACAGTCTTCACGCAATCCCCAAAAGGTCTGCTCTGTCTTTGATGCAGGAGTGGTGATCGATGGATTGGGGAGAGGGGGAGTTTGAATGACAGTGGGATCACTCTGATCTTTTCTAAGCAGATATTCCAGCAACTGTTAATACCTTGGCATGCAGAATAATCTTCAGACAGCCATGGTGGATTTATAGATATCGTATGTTACATTTCCTCTCTGCCATATTTTTGATTGACTGGTGAAGATAAAAATTGTTCTTATTTATCCTTATCCCTGACCTGTTTTATTACTTTCCATTATATACTTTTCCCTGCAACTGCAGGAGATGCAACACCTGTCCCTTTACCTCCCCCCTCGACTCCATCCAAGGACCCAAACAGTCTTTCCAGGTGAGGCAGAGGTTCACTTGCACCTCCTCCAACCTCATCTACTGTATCTGCTGTTCCAGGTGTCAACTTCTCTACATCAGCGAGACCAAGTGTAGGCTCGGCGATCGTTTCGTTGAACACCTCCGCTCAGTCCCTCCCCCATTCCCAATCTGACCTTTCTGTCCTGGGCCTCCCCCATTGTCAGAGTGAGGCCCAGCGCAAATTGGAGGAACAGCTCCTCATATAGTGTAGTTTACATCCCAGCAGAATGAACATTGACTTCTCCAACTTCAGATAGCCCTTGTTTTCCCTCTCTACCCCCTCCCCCTTCCCAGTTCTCCCACTAGTCTTACTGTCTCCGACTACATTCTATCTTTGTCCCGCCCCCTCCTCTGGAGAAGGGTCTCGACCCGAAACGTCACCTATTCCTTCTCTCCAGAGATGCTGCCTGACCTGCTGAGTTACCCCAGCATTTTGTGTCTACCTTACTACTATCCACCCACATTAGCTTCTTGGTGTATCACAAATTCCGCACCATGTGTCCATCTCTCAATTGTAATTAACATAGGCTGGCTCACCACACTGAGCTGACAAAATTCTAAAATGTAAGAAAGAACACACGAAATGCTGAACACTGGCAGTAATTTTGTCCGTTTATGGAATTAAAATATGTGCATTTTGCTACTTTTCTAGTGCAGTAGAATGTATTAATCTCAGTTGTGTGGGATGGCTGGGGCAATGCAGGGGCAGTTGTTTATCCTGTGCATTCTTTACACTGATTCCATTATGATGCAGACATTGGGGGATTGATGTGATGAACCGGCTTTCAGTGTTTACACAAGGCTTTTCTTATCCCAGTAGAAAATTAAGCAAACACACAAAACTCATCCAGAGAATCTGAGGGGGCGGGATCAAATCTGAGGAAGAGAGTTGGGAGGATTAGAGGGTGTCAGCCATAGGGGGAGGTTGCACAAACTGGGGGATTGTTCAGCTTTATTATTGTCACGTGTGGCAGAGATTTTCTTTGCGTGCTATCCGAACATTATCAGATAATACGAGCGAGCCAAGCTCAGGTTATCTCTGAAACGGAGACTGAACGGAGACCTGATAGAAGTATATTAAATGATGATAGCGCACAGTCAGAACCTTTTCCCCAGGGTGGAAATGTCAAAGACTAGAGGCCATAGCTTTAAGGCGAGAGAGGGAGATTGGCGAGGCAAGTTTTTTTTTACACACATTGGTGGGTGCCCGGAACATGCTGCCAGGGGTGATGGAAACAGAAACGATAGTGACATTTAAGGGGCTTTTATATAGGTGCATGGATATTACGGGATATGGATCACATGTATGCAGAGGAGATTAATTTAAATTTGCATCGTGTTTGGTATAGTAATTGTGGGCCATTGCTATACTGCTTTGTCAGGAGGAGGAGCCATCTTCGTGAACGGCTGCTAGCCAGCAGCCGTCCGTTTTAACTCGTTTTTTAAAATAATTTTTAGTGAGTCTGTTTTTCATTTGTAGGGGATATGGACTTTTTAATGTGGGGGGTAGGTCTCAACTTTATTTCTAGGTCCCTACCTGGTCGGTGAGGCAGCTTTTTCTCCGGGCTGCCCGTCGACCCGTCCTCGTGGCCCACCAGCGGGCTTGGAGTGCCGTTTCCTGGCGGGGACCGCCCAGCACCTCGGCCTCGGTGGCGGCACAGCGCTGGAGCGCTATCGCGGAGCGGGCGATGCCTTGCCTGGGTCGCCGCGCTGGATCGACGCGCTGGAGCTCCGGTGAGCTGGACCGCCGAGAGCAACACCTCCGGGCTGCGGGTCTGCGGAGCGGAGAGGCGGCGCCAACTTTAACATCGGGAGCCTGGGAGCTCCAAACCGGCGCGTCGTCGGCTCCGGAAGCCGCGGTCTCCAGCTAGAAAGCGGCCGTTCCAGGTGGCCCAGCCGCCGAGAGGACTCTCCCGACGCCGGGGCAAGACCACCCGGTGAGAACGGCCAGGAACATCGGGCCTCCGTAGAGGCAATTGCGGTGGCCTCAATAGGCCTGACTTTGGGGTGAACTTGCGGTGGGGACTGGACATTGTGCCTTCCCCCACAGTGGTACCCATTGTGGGGGGATGATTTTTTTGTCTAATGTAGTCCTGTAAGTCTGTGTCCAAGATGGCTGCCATGAAGGGAGAGTGAACGCTGGCGCGCTTTGGCTGCCGCTGCTCTCTCTTCACACTGTGTTTTTGATTTTCTGTTTTTGGACTGAATTCTGTTTTTAATTTGTGTCTCTGTGATGTCTTTATTACTTATTTTATTCTGATTATATGTTTTTATTTCTATGAATCTTTGTAAGGTGTCCTTGAGATGTCTGAAAGGCGCCCATTAAATAAAATTTATTATTATTTGTGTTCAAACAAACCAAGTTTTGTTTTTGTTTTTTGAGATGCAGCATGGAAACTGACCCTTTGGACAACCAAGTCCACGCAGACCATGGTTCACCCATTCACACCAATTCTATGTTATCCCACTTTCTCATCCAGTCCCTATATGCTAGGGACAATTTACAGAGGCCAATTCACGTAACAAGTAAGTAAGTAATTACATTTTATTTATATAGCACGTTTTAAGTCAACTCGCATTGACACCAAAGTGCTTTACATAAATTAAATAATAATTTTCCATACAAACCATAGAAAAAGGTTAAAAAAAAAAATGAATAAAATGGACACATTATAGAGTTCAACACAAACGTCCCCCCACAGCAGAATCAAAAATTTCCACTGTGGGGAAAGGCACCAGAAAGTTAAGTCCTCTTCCTCTGTGAAACACCCGAGGTCGGGGCCCATTTGTGGCCTTGCAGCCAGTCCGATGATTTTCAGGGCCCTCTTGCCGTGAAGATGGAACTTCGGCGTCGAATGAAACATTCCTCAGCGGCTTGGAAATGTCTGGAGCGGCTGCCTCCTCCCCGGAGACTGGGGCACTCGTAGCCTTCAGGACGCGCTGGTTGGAGCTCTGACCCCGGCGAACTCGATCCCTGGCTCTGCGGCGCCCGCGGCCGGACGCCCGCAGCCCCAGCTCCGCGATGTTGGGATCGACGGCCACAACGCTCCGGTGCTTACCCCATGGCGACCTGGTAAGGCATCGCCCGCTCCCTGTTGGTATCCCAGCGCTGCACCGCCGCCGCCGAAGCTGTAGTCCCGGCCGCACATCTTTGGGATGAGGATTCCAGAGCACCCGGAGGAAACCCATGCAGTATTAGAGAGAACATGCAATCTCCACACAAGACATCACCCGAGGTCAGAATTGAACTCAGCTTTTGACTCTGTGAGGCAGCAGCTCTACCAGCTGTGCTACAGTGTTTCCCAATTTGTGAATTTGTAAATGCTAAAAGATTCCAAGGAGTAAAACTGAGAGAGAACCAAGAGCATTGTGTGAATTTTACCATGGCAACCTACACGGCAACAGAAGAATCTGCAGAGAGTGGCTTCCAAATGTCATCATCAGCATGTTCAGAAGACTCTAGACCGACGAGGACTTCAACAGTGTGTTAAAGGTGCTGAATGCTGTCTGTTGCTTGACAATTTAACATTTAAAGCATTTGAAAGGGAGTGGCAAACACATGCACCACTCTCTTATGTATGCACTGGCATTTAATTGGCCTCTGTAAATTGCCCCTAGTGTGCAGGGAGTGGATGCAAAAACATAGAACTGGTGTGAATGGGTGATCGATGGTCGACGCGGTGGGTTAAACTCTAAACTCGTGGAGGTTGCAGTTTAGATTTTCCAGTCAAATTCATGCATTCTAGAAACCAATTCCTTCAGTCCCTTAATGTAGAAACAAACTTAAACTGCAGGTGCTGGTTTATACCAAAGATAGCCATCTTCAACAGCTCTCTGGCCACTGGCACTGTACCTACCTGCTTCAAGCATGCGGTGATCCAGCCACTCCTGAAAAAACCTAACCTCGACCCCACCTTGCCAAGCAACTACAGACCCATTTCTAAACTGCCTTTCCTCTCAAAAGCCCTTGAAAAGGTAATTTTAAGCCAACATGCCTTACCTTTACCAAAACACTATCCTGGAAACTTTCCAATCAGGTTTCAGGGCTCACCACAGCATTGTTGAAGGTACATAATGACCTACTGCTCACCATTGACTCTGGCCACTGTGCAATCCTGCTCCTTCTTGACCTCAGGGCAGCATTTGACACTGTCGACCACACCATCCTAATTGACCGTCTCCGGTACGGGGTTGGTATTGATGGCACTGCCCTGAGCTGGTTCGTCTCTTACCTCAAAGGTAGGAGTTTCTCGACTAACATAGGCAACTCTTTCTCCTCCCCAGCTAATCTCTGCTGTTCCACCCTTGGCCCCATTCTCTTCTCCCTGTATATGCTCCCCTTAGGCCAAGTCATTGAAAGGCACGGCATTTCCTTCCATTGCTACGCAGACGATACACAACTCTATCTCCCCCTGAAGCCCAAAAACCAATCAAATCTGCTTAACCTTACCCGCTGCCTCGAGGATATAAAGTGCTGGATGGCCCAGAACTTCCTCCAACTAAATGAGAGTAAGTCTGAGGTCATCCTTCTCGGCCCCTCGGACTCAATCAAAATGATGGCAGGCAGTCTTGGAAGCCTTACCCCACTACTCAAACCTCACGTCAAAAACCTCGGCGTGATATTTGACTCAGCACTGAAATTTGACAAACAAGTCAATGCCGTGGTAAAAGCTAGCTTCTTTCAGCTTCGGACGATAGCTAAAATAAAACAATTCCTCCACTTTGATGACCTCGAAAAGATCATTCACACATTTATCTCCTCCCGCCTAGATTACTGCAACTCTCTTTGCACTGGCATCAGCCAATCTTCCCTGTCCCGCCTGCAACTGGTCCAAAACGCCGCAGCGAGACTCCTGACGGGCACCCGAAAAAGGGACCACATCACCCCGATCCTGGCCTCCCTCCACTGGCTCCCTGTGCGGTTCCGTATACATTTCAAGACCCTCCTCTATGTCTACAAAGCCCTCAATGGGCTTGCCCCCTCCTACATTAAAAGTCTTCTCACCCACCACTCCACCTCCAGGTCCCTCAGATCGGCCGACTTGGGGCTGCTGAATATCCCACGGTCTAGGCATAAGCTCAGGGGCGACCGCGCCTTTGCGGTTGCAGCTCCTAGACTGTGGAACAGCATCCCCCTTCCCATCAGAACTGCCCCCTCCATCGACTCCTTTAAGTCAAGACTAAAATCTTATCTATACTCCCAAGCCTTTCCTGACGTCCACTGAGCGAGGGTTATATGTATATATGTATGTAGTTTGTTTGTTTATACTATTCTTATAACAAATGTAAAGCACTTTGGCCAACGAGAGTTGTTTTGTAAATGTGCTATATAAATAAATGTGACGACTTGACTTGACTTGACAAAGTGCTGGAGTAACTCAGCGGGTCAGGCAGCATCTCTGGAGAAAAAGGGTGACTGAAGATGGGTTCCGATCCGAAATGTCACGAATCCTTTTATCCCCCCCAAAGATGCTGCCTGACCCACTGAGTTACTCCAGCACTTTATGTCTCTCTCCAGTTACTAATCTGTGCATTTACATATAAGGGGGGGGGGGGGGGGGGGGGGGGGGGGGAGGGGGGAAGAGAGGGAATGGGGGGAATGGCGATATTTGAATAAGCCTTATAGCACCAAAGAAAGCCTCATTAGCCAGATTTTAAATCAGTATAAATCCTAAACAATTTTCTTGAAGCCAGCCTTCAATGCTATGCAGTCACAATTTAGATGGCAAGGTTACAGTGGATTTACTGTTTCATCCAAACTCATCAGATGACAGAAATCTTTAGATTCCGCGTACATTTACAGGTGAAGATGCACCCTGGGCAGCAGGCTTCATGTTCCACTGTGCAAATCAAAAGCTCAAGCTGTTCCTCACGAAGCAAGAACATTTTTAATGTTCACCTGTATTGTGTGAGGGGAACTTGGAAGAATTAATGTCCACAGGGCGGTTGAGATCTTAGGGGCAGCGTCAGAGGCAGCAGCAGCCTTACAGTCTCATCAGTGCAAATAGTCTTGGAGCTAGTTTTCCCACAGGATCGAGATAGGCTCTTTGGAAGTTCACGGGGTTACGGTTCCACTTATCTGTGCACCACCCAATCAAGTATTCTGCATTTCAAAGTTTTCCTGTATTATTTATGGTATTGACACAGAGGCAGTTTACGTTAATTGTTGTTGTCTTATAACCATGCTTTATCTTTGCAAATGGACCATAATCCTCAGAGTAGCCAAATTTTCCACAAAAAAAAATAGGCCAGGAGAACCCCGGAGTGCGTACACAATTTTGTGAGGGTCTCTGGGAATGCGTCAATAGCTGATTGTGGAATGTGGTAGTGCTTCTCAATCTTCTCAGTCACTTCATGTAGAGACAAAGAACTGCAGATGCTGGTTCATACCAAAGATAGACACAAAGTGCTGGAGACACAAAGGATGACTGAAGATGGGTTCCAACCCGAAATGTCACCCATCCTTTTTTCCCCCAAACATGCTGCCTGACCCACTGAGTTACTCCAGCCAGGCGGGGCCCAGGAATGGGGACCCAGTAGGCAAGGTGGTCCCTGGAATGGCACCCTCTAGCCAAATGGGTCCATGGAATGACTCTCAATTATCTACGGAATGGGCCTCAACGATCCCAGGAACAGCTCTTACTAGCTACGTTAGTCCCTGGAATGGCTCACAATGCTCAGGAATGGCTCTTAATGCTCCTAGGAAAGGATCTCATAGACCCCAGGAATGCACTCCCAAGGGTTCCAGGAAAGGCACCCTTGGGTCCCTGGGACGGCTCACACTGATCCCAGTAATGATTATCAATGATCCCAGGAATGGTTTTTAATGATCCCAGGAATGGCTCTCAGTAGACAAGTGGACCCCAGGAATGGGTCACTATTTTTATATTTATAACGGTGACACGGGAGAGGGTCCTGCACAAGTTTCCTTGGGAATGTGTCAAATAAACAATTGGAAACAGTCAATCCTTCTAGGATATCCTCGGCAATGCACCCTCATAGATAAATCTGGATGGCATTTCAACACCAACTGTGGACCTGTATTGGATGTGACCACACACTACTGCAAAAACAGACCGGATGCAATACCCAACATGGGGGACTGGACGGAACCGGGGGGGGGGGTTGAAAAGCAAATTTATGTCAAAATGTACATTCTGGAATTGCTTCAATTAAAATCAAAATAAATGAGAAAGATGGCTGCAGAATGTTCCCATTTAGCAATTCAGGTGTGAGTCAAGGAGAATTTTATTGAGTTGCGGATCTTTGGAGCTCTCTACCTCAGCTGGGCTTAGTTGTTGAGTACAGAGGTTATTGGGATTGGGTGGGAGAGGGGACATGGGGGACAGGATCAGTGGCAATCCCACTGAAAGGCAAAGGAAGAATAAGGAGTCACATGCCTACTTGCACACCTGCAGGTTTTCAAGTTTGACCTCGGTTACTAGGGAATGGAGGGATATGGATCACGTGCTGGGAGATGAGATTATCTTGGCATTATGCTCTGCAAAGAGTGTGTAGAAAGGAACTGCAGATAGACACAAAAAGCTGGAGTAACTCAGTGGGACAGGCAGCATCTCTGGAGAGAAGGAATGTGTGACGTTTCGGGGCAAGACCATTCTTCAGACCCTTCCTACACAAGGAACTGCAGATGCTGGTTTATACCGAAGATTGTCACAAAATGCTGGAGCAACTCAGCGGATCAGGCAGCATTTCTGGAGAAAAAGGTTGGGTGACGTTTCGGGTCCGGACCCTTCTTCAGACTGAAAGTAGAGGGGAGGGAACTGGAGGCAACTTCCAGTGTAGAGGTTCCCCCCCCCCACCAATCTCCTGGTCGACTTTCTATTCACAGTTGCGCATGAAGGAGATGGCAACTAGTACGAGGGAACAGAGGACTTCGTCCAATAGGTGTATCCGCCACCACCCCACCCAGCCTCCACCCCGTAAACAAATCTCAGCAAACAAAAAAATGATTAAGTATCTAAAAATATTTACCGCAAACCTACTGTGGCAGGATTCAGTAAATTGGTACTTTTGATTTATTTAAAAGCATGAGAAATGAAACTAGTATCACAGTTAACCACAGACGCAGCTTGACAGCCATATTTATATACCACAAAACAATAATGATTATTGATTAAATGAGCAATGGATTCACTTTGTGTCGCTCACAACAAAACCTCATTTCATTTCTTTTTTTCTGAAGCCTTGTTCCTTGTCAACGTACCGGAATTACATAGCTATAATTGGACAACAGTCAGAAATTGTAATACTAGGAGCAACGATCAGACTTGATACATTGGTTGCCACAACCTTACTAAACCAGTTATTGATCCAAGTTTCATTACAGAGGTCAATAAAGGAGGGGAAATATTTTTTAAAAAATCTTCCCATGCTGACAGCCTTAGATACCCGATTCCACAAAAGCTATTTCTCACTGACACTCTGCTGACAAAATATATTTGAGCTCTCCTCTAAGTAATACGTCACATCAGCAGGATTGAACAAGATTTGCGCAGGTTTTATTTTGCATTAGTGAAGGGAATCATAAAGTAGGGATGGATTATTAAGGGATAGTTAAACTAATCACACAATTTAAAAAAACACAAAGAATCATCATCTTTAATATTATCACATTTAAAACATTCCCCAGACAATAGGTAGTCAGTCCTCACTCGAGCACTGGCTCTCAGTGGCATATTTTTATTTTATTTTATTCAGGATGTGTGCAGTTTAATGCCCATCACTTTCTGAAACGCTACTCTCTTGCAGGGCTGCAGTCCTTCCAGTGAAGGTGCTTCCCATAGCGCTGTTTAAAGTCATTGAGATGCACAGCATGGAAACAGGCCCTTGGGTCCATCTTGTCCATGCCGAGCAAGTTGGCATTCTGGGCTAGAAGCAAGGAACTGCAGCTGCTGGTTAATACACAAAAGGACACAAAGTGCTGTAGTAATTCAGCCGATCAGGGGGGTGGCACGGTGGCGCAGCGGTAGAGTTGCTGCTTTACAGCGCCAGAGACTCGGGTTCAATCCTGATTATGGGTGCTGCCTGTATGGACTTTGTACGTTCTCTCTGTGGCTTGCGTGGGTTTTCTCCGGGTGCTCCGGTTTCCTCCCACACTCCAAAGACGTGCAGGTTTGCAGGTCAATTGACCTCTGTAGATTGTAAATTGTCCCTAGTGTGTAGGACAGCATTAGTGTACAGGGTGATAGCTGGTTGCTGAGACTCGGTGGGTCGAAGGGCCTGTTTCCATGCTGTATCCCTAAAGTCTAAAATCAGGTGGCATCTCAGGGGAACATGGAAAGGCGGCATTTCGGGTCAAGACGTTTCTTCAATGGGGTAGTCCCATTTGCCTACATTTGGCCCTTGTCCCTCTAAATCCTTCCTATAAACCAATATCTGCCCAAATGTACGGAGTAATCATGAAGCAGTTGTGACGTACCTCCGAGGCAGAATGATATGGGAACCTTCAGAAGGTGGTGTCATTTTATTTTGTGGTAAACTATGAAGTATGGAAGTTGCTTTCAGAGTAGCGGTGGCGAGAAAACCACACACAGTAGACGGAACACACACACACTGTGGCGGTGGTGGTGGATTAAACGAGACTTAATGGTTGGTTGCGGTGCAAATCAACCGGGCAGCTTTGGCTTGGATAATGGATACATCCACAGTGTACAGATATATGATAAAGGGAATCATGCTGAGTGCAAGACCAGAAAGCCCAGCAAAATCCAATTAAAGATAGGTAGACAAAAGTGCTGGAGAAACTCAGCGGGTGCAGCAGCATCTATGGAGCGAAGGAAATAGGCAACGTTTCGGGCCGAAACCCTTCTTCAGACTTGCTTCTGCCCGGTTGATTTGGGCAGATATAGGTTTATAGGAAGGATTTAGAGGGGCAAGGGCCAATTAGAGATAGCCTGACTGTTTTCATTGAGGTAGATAATAGTTCAGAACCACTCTCTAGTTGTTGGTAGGATGGCCCAGTTGCCTGATAAGATACTGTCTCTTAATCTGTGGGATATGGAGCCCCTGACCAATTTTCACTCAGTGTGCTGGGCATATACAGCCAGCTGCCAGAGGAGAGAGCTTAAGGTTTATTGGTAAGATAGGCAGAGCAAAGGGGAAGACGCAGAGTGCAGAATATATTTCTCAGTGCAGAAATTAGATAATATTTAAAAAAACACAGCCAGGTACATGATTAGGATATGGGCCAAATGTGGGCAATTGGATCTAGTTTAGATGAGGCTTCTTAGTCGACGGGTCTGTTTCTGTGCTATGACTATTGTTCTAGCCATAGTATTTATGTAGCTGATCTGGTTGAGGTTTGGTTAATTTTGGCCGTGTTGGACCGACAAATTTTAATGTAGCGCTGGGTTGTACAATAAATTCATCCCCAAACCTTCCTTCCGCTAAGAGGGAGAAAAGTACATCTCTGCTGAGTGTTGTCAAGCTCTCTCCCTGGATGGAAGATGGTGAGGTCTGGGGTGTTGAGTGGATGGAGAAAGGGGATGGATATACAGGACTGCACAGCTGCCTGGTAATTACATTTAATGAAGCCGCGGGGAAACTCCTGAAGAAAGGAGGCGACAAATGAGACAAATTGCAGTAAGTAATTCAGTAAGTAATCCAGGAATTAATCCTTTATCCAGTGATTGATGAGAATGTGGGAAACTGAGTTTGAGGTTCATTATTGTCACGTGTACCAAGGTACAGTGAAAAGCTATATCTTGCATGCTATCCAAACAGATCAAAATACTATAGATAACTACAATTAAGTCAAACAAGTACAATAGATAGAGGAATGGGGAAGGTACAGAGTGCAGAATATAGTTCTCAGCATTGTCACACATCAGTTCCAGAGACAAAATACAATGTCCATAATGGGGTAGAGGTGAATCAGACAGTACCCTGGCTCATGAATGGACCATTCAGAAGCATGATAACAGAGAAGAAACTGTTCCTGAGTCTGATGGTACTACTCCTGCGGCACGGTGGCGCAGGGGCATTTTTTACTTGCGGGCATTTTTTAACATATTGAAAAACATGTCGCGACCTAGCTGAGGCCCCCAGTACTCGGAGACCTCTCTCGAGCTTGAAGGAGAGTTACGAAGACCTCCTACGACCTCGTGTCGACCATGCTGCGAGTATGAGGCGAGGGCAAACTCGCCAGAACTCGCGGATTAGGTCGCCGCAGTGGGACAGGCCCTTTACAAACATAGCTTTTCCCCACTTTGTGGCTGTGGTGAAGACCCGAATCCCCACCGGATGTGCCAACAACAGGATCGCAGCCAAACATTAATTCAAAGCACATAAGTGCAGCTTACACTGGATTTACACTCTAATCATCGACGCATCCATCAAGTGGCCTCAACGGTGCAACCAATCACTCTGCTGTGGAGCTTTAAATCAACATTGCTGAGGGACCAGCCAGCAGGTCCAACAACAGGCAAGTCCCATCAATATCCTATAACATTCAGCAATGGAAAGACTAGAGTACACAGTTCATAAATCTTATTCCAATATACATAATCTACACCCAACTAAAATCATCAGCTATTTCTCCATTGATCACATCCTTGTTTAGAAAATTGGAGATGCAAGTCAACTGTAGAGGCATTGCTGAGCTTCCAAGGCATAACTCAGAGTGTGTTGCAGTCCCAGTGGTGCCCTCGTTTCAAACATTAAACAGGTGGGTAGACACAAAATGTTGGAGTAACTCAGTGGCTCAGGTAGCAAGTCTGGAGAAAATGGATAATTGATATTTCGGGTCGGGTCACTTCTTCAGACTGATTATAGGGGGTGGGGACAAGAAGCAAGAAAAGTCTGAGGTCATCTGTTGTTGGCCCTGATTTGTCCCGGATTTTTTGTCCCAGATTTTTATTGCTTCCAGTTCATCCAACGCCCTCCTTCCCCCCATCCCCATCCCCCCCCCCCCCCCCCCTCCAGTCTGAATAATAATAAATTTTAATAATAAATATTATTTATGGGCACCTTTCAAGAGTCTCAAGGACACCTTACAAAATTTAGCAAATAGAGTAAAAACATGTAAGCGGAATGAAATAAATAGTAAAGACATCACCAGTACACAAATTAAAGACAGAATTCAATCCAAAGACAAAAATCAAAAACACAATATGAAGAGAGAGCAGCGGCAGCTAAAGCGCGCCAGCATACACTCTCCCTTCCGGCAGCCATCTTGGACACAGAATAAAATAATAATTTACACACAAAAAAAAGAAGTCTGAAGTAAGATCCCAACCCGAAATGTCACCTATCCATTTTCTCCAGAGATGGTACCTGACCTGCCAAGTTACTCCACCATTTTGGATCTATATTTGAAAATCCCAGCATCTGCAGTTCCTTTTTATTACATTAAACAGGTGGACACCAGTATTCCTGAGACTGACTGTTACACTTTCCATGTTACCACAGCTACACCATTTAGTTTAGTTTTGTTTATTATTGTCATGTGTACCAGGGTAGTGAAAAGCTTTTGTTTGCTCGCTATCCAGTTAAAGAAAAGACTATACATGAATACAATCGAGTCTTCCATTGTGCATAGATACAGGATACGGCATTTAGTTGAAGATTTAGTGAAGGCTCGACAGAAACACTAATCATTGTCGCTACGGCCATGAAAGCACACTAAATTCCTCTACTTCCTCAGAAGACTAAGAAAGTTTGGCATGTTTCAAACGGCTCTTATAAATTTCAACAGATGCACCCAAAAAAAATCATTGTATCTGGATGCAACACTGCTTGGTTTGGCAATTGCTCTGCCCAAAAAAAGTGCAGAGGTTTGGATGTAGCCCATTCCTTGATACAGACTAGCCTCCCCCTCACCTCCCTCTCCATTGACTCCATCTGCACTTCAAGCTGCTTCGGGAAAGCAGCCAACATAATCAAGAACCACTCACACCCCTGCCATTCCCTTCTCTCTCCTCCCCCATTAGGCAGAAACCTTGAAAGCACTTACCACCAGATTCAGAAACAACTTCTTCCCCGCTGGTATCAGACTGAATGGTCCACTCATAAGATACGGGCGTAGTCCCAATCTCCCTGTCTACTTCATTGTGGTCTTTGCACATTTTCTATCTTCAGTCTCCCTGTCATTGCAACACTATACTCTGCACTCTGGTATTTTTCTCATTGCACTACCTGTTGTACTTATGCATGGCCTGATTATCCTCAGATATGGTGTGTTTTGACTAGGTAGCATGAAAAACATTTTTTTCACTGCACCCCGGTCGGTACGTATGACAGTAATAAACCAATGCCAATCTTCTTACTTTTTTCTAAGTGAAGTTTGCCACTTGTATGAGGAATTGAGCGTGAACTGTGATGGAGCTTGTGCAATGGCTAAAAAATAAATGTTCTACTCAACAAAAATGAACGAGGTCATGCAGAACTACATCAATGAGTTTACCGAGGGTTATGCCAACAAAAGTTCCAAAAGCACTAAATCTAGGAAGATAAAGTGACCAGCTCAATGCTAACAGCTGAGCAACGTTGAACAGGGCTTGAATATTTGAGATGAGTTTGGTATATTCCTGTTCAGTTCTCAAGGCGAGCAATGCTTGGAAAAGCTCCACTGCACAATTTTATATGATAGTTGTACTCCTCCATCACTGACCTCTTGCACATCCACATTTTTTTTTTTAAATTGCTCCATCAGAACTTGTGTTCCCTCCCTAATCTTCACCGCCTCCCGACCTCCCTTTTCCCTTGTGCTCATTAAAGCCTTCTGTTCATTCAATCTTTTAATTACTCATTCTGATTTCTCGAGAAGTGACTTGATTCTTATTTTTGCCTGATAACATGGAAATACTTAGGGATGCTTTATTGCAGGGGGTAAAAAAAACAAGATTGTTAACCGAGCTACCTTATCAAGATTGAAATATGCATTTTAGCCTTTTGCATTAAGCCTCAATGCCATTTACACAGTGTGAAGACTGCGTCATAACCTTAGTCTCATCACCGGCATATTACCGCTCCTCCATGGCATCTTTATTTCCTACAGCTGACACCTCAGCAACTACTCATTGTGAGATTATCACTTTAATATCAATTAGCTATGAATTATGAACAGTATCATGCTGTGGAGTCATGCTTAATAGGAAGCGGTTTGAGACTGTCCAGACTCATTTCACATAGCACCTTTATAGCTATCAGAACGAGGAGCCAGCCATCTCATCAATCTGGGTCGGATTCAATCCAAAGTCCCCAAGGTGAAAGGACAGCAAGATATGCACTCCTGTAATTGCTTAGGATAAGACATGAGCATTACTGGCAACAATTCTTTTGCACTTTGCGTTTAACCTGTGCAGAAGCTGAACAAGAACAATTGATGAAAAAGGAGGAATCTCGTACGTGCTGAGGATGCATTAATTGCATGCAGCTAGCACATATTAATAAACAAAAACATTAGAATTGCACAATTACATATGAACACACAGAACACATCATTCTTAGTACTTGCATTATTGGGCTTATCCAAGCAAGTAATGTGTTCCTAAAAGAATCAGCCTCAAGTCAGGTATATTCTGGTAGGCGAGCACAGTGTTCTGCCCACGCAATCTCTTTATCTTGTACCTCGACTCCAAATTGAAAGCATTTCTTATTATATCGGAGACACATGAGGCTGCAGCTTGAGCTTGAGCAAAAAAAAAACAAAGTGCCAAAGTAAAATGTGCAGCATCTGTGAAGGGGATGGATAGGCAAGGTTTCATGCCTGTCTGCAGTAGGGGGAAGAAAGCTGGAAAAGAGGTGGGGGTGGGATAAAGCCTGGCAGGTAAATAGGTGGATGCAGGTGAAGGAGGTTTGACTGGCAGATGGGTGAACAAAGGCCAAAAATGGAAAGGAGACAAAAGGGTGTCAGATGCGTAGGAGTGAAATTTAAAATCAGAGGGAGGAATATAAGTAAAAGGGGTGGGAGAGGGGGAATAGAGGGAAAGAGGGGTGGGATAACGGGAGAAATGGGTGCAGTTCGGCAAAGTGTTGGAGAAACTCAGCATGTCAGACAGAATCTGTGGGGACAATGGACAGTCTGAAGAAAGGTCCCGATACAATCCATTGTTTGTCCATTCCCTCCACAGATGCTGCCTATCCTGTAGTTTCCTCCCGCACTTTTATTCTCAGTATATGATGTGTTCTGACACACCCATGACTGCTTCGGATGCTGGACCTTTAATAGTACAGCACCCCCTGGATACATTGCTGGAGGGTCAGAATGGACCATGCCTTCAATTTTATGGAGCAGACTTGTACCCTTATTCTTAACCTTAACCACTTACCTTCAGTAAAGATATAAGGAGGAATTTATTTAGCTAGAGGGTGGAGAATCTGTGAAATTCATTGACACAGATGGCTGTGGAGGCTATGTCATCGGGTATTTTTAAAGTGGAGATTGATAGGTTCTTGATTAGTAATCTTGATTTAGTTCTTGATTTAGTTCTTGATTTATTTTGTCTAATTGTAGTCCTGTAGGTCTGTGTCCAAGATGGCTACCGTGAAGAGAGAGTGGACGCTGGCGCGCTTTGGCTGCCGCTGCTCTCTCTTCACACTGTGTTTTTGATTTTCTGTTTTTGGATTGAATTCTGTTTTTAATTTGTGTCTCTGTGATGTCTTTATTACTTGTTATATTCCGATTATATGTTATTCCGATTACTATGTAAGGTGTCCTTGAGATGTCTGAAAGGCGCCCATTAAATAAAATTTATTATTATTATTATTATAGTAAGAGAATCAAAGGTTACGGGGAGAAGGCAGGGGAGGGAGAAATAGATCAGCCATGATCGAATGGTGGAGCTGACTGAATGGGCCGAATGACCTAATCTGCTCCTATGTCTTAGGACGGTTTTAGGGGCAGCACAGTGGGTCAGCGCCAGAGTCTCGGGTTCGATCCTGACCACGGGTACAGTCTGCACGGAGTTTGTACGTTCTCCCTGTGACCGTGTGGGTTTTCTCCGGGTGCTCCAGTTTCTGCCTACGCTCCAAAGACATACATGTTTCTAGGTTGATTGGCCTTGGTAAAATTGTAAATCGTCCCTAGTGTGTAGGATAGTGCTAGTGTACGGGGATTGCCGGCCGGCGTGGACAGACCGAAAGGCCTGTTTCCAAACTCTATCTTCACAGTTTAAACAATAATTGGAAGTGAAGATGTGAACAACGGGCCCCTGGTTTTCTTTTTTTTTTAACGAGAGAAAGCAGTTGTACATCGCAATCAGGTTTATCAACTGTATTTTAGTTTCCCCAACGCTGATTTTTATTGGAAATTAATAGGTGTCGCCAGCTGTTTGCCCTGCTGACTGGTTCCTCTGCAAACTTGATTTAATGCCCCAACGCGCTTCACAGCTGAGCGAATGGTTGCACAGTTGAAGCTGCATGATGTATGTGTCAATGATTAGTGTTTTAATCCAGTGTAAGCTGCATTTCTATATGCTAAATAAATGAAGTGATATTGCTGAAATCCTGCCGATGTACATTGGATTGGGGTGGTTTGTGGTACAGATTCAAGCTCACTTAAAATCCTAATGAAAATGAAACAAATTGTTCCAGTATGAAAATTAGATTTTTGTGTTCTGTGCTTGCAAATTAGTCAATATTTTCTCCAATATTTAAACACTTTAAACCTATTAGTTTAGGAAGATGTGTGATTATGTTTTTTTTAAATCATATTGTGGTTTCAAATGCATTATTATCAAGCCAGTGCAAATATTATTCTAGACTTTAATCAAAAAGAAAAACAAATGCGGAGTCAGTAAATAGAAGGTGACAGGAATTCTCTGCAGGTCAGGAGGCCAAGTCAATGGATATTTTTAAGGCGGAGATTGACAGATTCTGGATTAGTAAGGATGTCAGGGGTTGCGGGTAGAAGGCAGGAGAATAGGGTTGAGAAAGATAGATCAGCCATGTATGAATGGCAGAGTAAACGTGATGGGCTAAATGGCCTAATTCTGCTCCTATAACTTACGAACCTAAAACAGAAACAGAGTCAATATTTTGGGTTGATGAACTGTTATGGAAACTGCAACAAGTTAGAAATGAAATCTGCAATCTAAATTCTTGGAGACACAAGGGGCTGCAGATGCAGGAATCTTGAGCAAAGCACAAAGTGCTGGAGGAATTCAGTGGGGGCAGGGCATGGACAGAATGGACAGATGATGTTTTAGGTCACGACCCTTCTCCAGACTGATGGAATAGAGGGAGGAAAGCTCTAAAAGAGAGTGGGAGGGGATGGTGGGACAAAGCCTGACAAGTGATGGACGGCACAGTGGCAGACCTGGTAGATCTGCTGCCTCACAGCAGCAGAGACCCAGGTTCGAACCTGACCTCGGGTGCTGTCTTTGCTGTTTGCACGTTCTTCTTGTGATCGTGTAGGTTCTCTCTGGATGCTTTGGTTTCCTGCCACGTCCCGAAGATGTGCGGGTGTGTAGTAGGTAAATTGACCCTCTGTAAATTGGCCCCAGTGTTTGGGGAGGGGATGCAAAAGTAGGATAAAATAGAACTAGAGAGAACATGTGATCAATGATTGGTGTGGCCTCAGTGGGCCAAAGGGCCTGTTTCCATTCTGTATCACTAAACTCAAAATACAGGTGGGGAGGGGGGTTGATTGGGAGGAGTAAATGACAAAGGCTGGAGATGAAAAGAAGACAAACGGGTGTCAGATAAGGAGAAAAGAGGAGATTGAAATGTTAAACTAGAGGTTTGGATTTGGGTGGAAGGGGACAGGGGGATAAAAGGAAACGTGGGACTAGGAAATGGGAGGGGAGAGTACGGAATGGAAAAGGAATAAAAATTATTCTTGTTTAACTCTTAACAGTTCAGATGTTAGGTCACTGACGTGAAATACTAGCTCTTTTTTTACATGTGCTGCCTAATCCATCCGAGTGCTTGTATTTTTTGCTTTTACTTCTGAATTTATTTATTTGTACAGAATGTCACCACATGTTGCAGGCTCTTTTCAAGTCATGCTATGTTAGGAACTAACTATTATCATTTGACAAGAACCACAAAACCTTTTCAGAGCATATTGCATGTAGTCAATTAAATGGAATGTTATGTTCTGCAGGAGAACAAATCACCTTATGACAAAGTAATTGCAACACTTCCTATCTCATTGTCCTTGCACCAGTTCCTGACTTAAGCTGACCCAATCCCAGACACACTGCATCTGAACACACAAATTGAAAATAAGACTGTTGCACTTAATGAGGAACATTTGTAACCTCAGAATATCCACAACTAATTTATAGATGAAAGTAATACTGAACAGTAGATGTATCAAGCATGAAGTCATGATCTAGCATTATAGGACTTTGGTTAGGCCATGTTTGGAGTATTGTGTGCAGTTCCGGTAACTCCATTACAGGAAGGATGCGAAGGCTATGGAGAGGGTGCAGAGGAGGTTTACCAGAATGCTTGAACAATGAGTCTGAAGAACAGTCCCGACTGGAAACCTCACCACGTTCTCTAGAGATGCTGCCTGACCTGCTGAGTTACTACAGCACATTGTCTTTAATATGCCTCACCAATTTGCTCAGTACCACTTCCTCGATGGTGTTTAAGAAGGAACTACAGATGCTGGAAAAATCGAAGGTAGACAAAAATGCTGGAGAAACTCAGCAGGTGAGGCAGCATCTATGGAGGGAAGGAATAGGTGACGTTTCGGTCGTCTGAAGAAGGGTCTCGACCTGAAACGTCACTTATTCCTTCGCTCCATAGATACTGCCTCATAGATACTGCTGAGTTTCTCCAGCATTTTTGTCTAACTTCCTTGATGGTTGACATTTTCCTAAGCTCCTCCCTTTCAATTCCCTATTCCTGGATATATCTTTTATTAGATGTAACAGACCTGATGTAGAAGATTTGTGCATCTTCTTGTTATCCATTTATGCCCAGGGTATAAAATTAAACCACTGGCTAGAACCTAACCAAGACCACAACACAGCTCAACTGAGCCCGAGGTCTCTTTGCTTTTTTACTCAAATACTCAAGCCAGTCCAACCGTGACATGTGGGCAGTTGGATCACATTGAGCTGGACCAAGTAGGTGGGGGGAAGAGCATCTATTCCTGCTTGGGGATGCACTGGTTTGCAAGTTTCACTTGTTTTCACCACAGGTTCACCCTTGAGGCACCTGCCCATCATCTCTGCATCCCACCCCACCTCGCTGGGCAGCCATCCTTATCTACCTGCCCATTATAGGGCCATCTCCTTAGCCACATTTCCTGTCTACCCTCCATGCACAGAAGTCTCCATTCAAGCCAAGCCCAAGGCCTTATAGAAACCAGGAACTGCAGATGCTGGCTTACACAAAAAGGCACAAAGGGGCACCATTTTCACACAAAGGATGGTGGGTATATGGAACAGATGAGGTACACGAGGCAAGTACTATAACATTTAAAATACATTTGGGTAGTTACTTGGATAGGAAAAGTTTAGAGGGATATGGGCCAAGCACAGGTAAATGGGACTAGATTAGATGGGGCATCTTGGTCGACATGGAAGAGTTGAGCTTGTTTTCGTGCTGTATGACTATGACTCTTAGATAAACCTATAATTTCACTCTTCTAATATCTCCTATAGTTCAATGTCAGTTTTGTCTGAATGTTCTTTGTTGAACAGTTATGGAACAATTCCTTCATTGCAGCTGATATACAAATCTAAGTTGTTATAAATCTTCATATTCCGCATGGGCAAAACGCAGATCATCTGAGGGTTTTAACACATTTTCCCGGTGGATAGGTGGCCTATTTTTGATTAGTTTAAAGAATGGACACAGACCCTTCATCCTAGCGTATCCATGCTGACCATCGATCACCCATTCACGCCAGTTCTGTAATCCCGTTCTCATCCACTCCCTACGTACTAGGGACAAATTACTGAGGCCAATTAACCTGCAAGCCCGCATGTCTTTGGGATGTGGGAGGAAACCGGAGACCCTGGAGGAAACCCATGCGGTTACAGGGAGAACGTGCAAACTCCATACAGACAGCATCTGAGTTCAGAATCTAACCAGTGTCTCTGGTGCTGTGAGGCAGCAGCTCCACCAGCTCTACTATTTGAGTTAGAAAATATGGTAAGTTTCAATAATTCAAACTGTTGTGCAATCATAAAAAGATGAGATTTTATTTTGATATATTAAAGATATTGCTCACACCTAACTTGAAATCCTGCTGAATACCAAAGGTGAAAAAGAGAGAAGTAATTGAATCTCACACAAAATACTCAAGTGGCTAAATGGAGCTTAATTATAGAACCTATATAAAATTAGTTGGTTGGCATAAGGAGTTATTCTGTGTTAGGTTGGCAGTACTGGGAGCCCTGCAATTAACTTTAGAGAAGAGTTGAAAATCTCACCACTGTTTTGTTTAGTTTAGTTTAGTTTATAGAAACAGTGCGGAATCAGACCCTTGGGCCCATTGAATCCGTGCCGGCCAGCGGTCCCCTCACACTAGCACTATCCTACACATTAGGAACAACTTACAAGTTTTACCAAAGCCAATTAACCTACAAATCTGCACGCTTTTGAAGTGTGGGAGAAAACGGAGCACCCGGGTAAAACGCATTCAGTTACGGGGAGAACATACAAATTCCATACAGACAGCACCTGTGGTCAGGATCGAACCCGGGTCTCTGGCGCAGTAAGGCAGCAACTCTACTGCTGCACCACCGTGCCGCCTCAAATGTGTCTCTGCTTGAACCAGTTTCAAGTAACGCGGCTTATAATGAGAGCCGAGCCTTTGATGATCTTAACTGAAGAACAGTCTGTCCATTTTCCCACATAAATGGCCAAGGCACCAAAAGGCAGCCAGCAGCTAAGGAAGCACACAAGATGAAGGGAGAAGAGAAAACTGCTCTGCCAGATTGAGTTGGGACATTGGTTAATGTTCTGTTTGACCGTGTTACAGGAATTCCAGTCAACGATCCTCGCAGAAACTTAAAACTGACAAGGCATCTATTTGTGCAATAACTTGAGAGGGCTGAACTTGTTCATGAGTTACGATACGTCTGTGGTCAAATTAGCAATAGTAAACTTCACAGGTGAAACATCAGAGCAAGCTATACAATTACAGCAACCCAATCTGCGGGCTCCAATATTAGAATGTACAGCTTTAAAAAGGATAATATTTTCAGAATATATTAACGAGTGGCAAAAACCACCTGACAAACAAGAAAGATAGCGGGACAGGCCGCATCTCCGGAGAGAAGGAATGGGTGATGTTTCCGTTCGAGGCCCTTCTTCAAGTAAATGGTGAAACGTCACCCATTCCTTCTCTCCAGAGATGCTGCCTTACCCGCTGAGTTACTCCAGCATTTTGTGTCTACCTTCGATTTAAACCAGCATCTGCAGTTCTTTCTTTCACAAACAAGAAAAATCTATACATTTTATTGGATTTCTAATGATGATAATGATAATGCATAATTCAAGCATAATTATTGCAAACCTGATACCAGCAGAGAAAAGATTAATGATATCTGTATTTTCAATTAGGAAGGTGGGCAAAGTTTTAAGAGGGAACTAACATACAATATTTTGCATTATTTCAATGTAGATAAATCTCTGGAATTATAGACACTTCAGTATATCAAAATCCACCCTATTAGCCAGAGGACCATGACAATTATTCAAGTGTTTCGAAGTATTGCAGAGTCTTGTGTTTGATTGACTGGTATAATGCACAATATTTTGAAAGTTTAGTTATTAACACATTTTCTAACAGAGGGAAGACTTTCCTTTCAGGGGCTTTATGGGCACTGAGAGAGAAAGAGAAAGCACCAGGACAATTCAGTCCCCTTTGATCACAGCCAACTGTACTTTGGATGATGACACAAGGAACTGCAAGTACTAGAATCCTGAGCAAATCGCAAGGTGCTGGAGGAACTCGACAGGTCAGGCAGCATTTGTGGACAAAATGGATAGGCACCATTTTGTGGCGGGACCCTTCTTCGGACCCTTTTTTAGATTAGATGTACATCTACTTGTCCAGTTCGATGATGAAGAATCCCTGGTACTATTTTAAGGCCAACAGATGGCTTCGACTTTTTCCTCCCTCAACCAACAGTGCAAGAACATAGATACAGCATTCGTTAATGTCACTGCTCATTCTGAGATGTTCCCGGCAGATAGTCATATGCTTGGCCTACACAATGGTTCCTTTACAATAATAACTCACAGTGACAAGGAGCATTGAGTTTAAAAAAAAAAAAAACATGTAAGGAAAATAAGGAAGAACTCAAGACCAATATTAAACAGAAAACAGTTATGTGGCGTGTAAGGAT
This sequence comes from Amblyraja radiata, assembly GCF_010909765.2. Lineage (NCBI taxonomy): Eukaryota > Metazoa > Chordata > Chondrichthyes > Rajiformes > Rajidae > Amblyraja > Amblyraja radiata. Next base: position 39,500,741 of record NC_045970.1, on the reverse strand, counting down.
ATCTTTAGAAGAGATTGGGGATTTACAATAACTGCACTCATTTAACAGTGACAGGAATTAGCAAATTGGAAGCCATTAAACTTTCCACCTGACCTCTGCTGTCTTCTCTCAACCTCTGTCCTAGTAAATCTGACCAGTATTTCAGGAAACTCCTCCTAAACTCCTCAGTTATGCCCCTGTCCCACTTAGGAAACCTGAACGGAAACCTCTGGAGACTTTGCGCCTCACCCAAGGTTTCCGTGCGGTTCCCGGAGGTTGCAAGTGGTTGCCGGAGGTAGTGGAAGCAGGTAGGGAGACTGACAAAAACCTCCGGGAACCGCACGGAAACCTTGGGTGGAGCGCAAAGTCTTGAGAGATTTCCGTTCAGGTTTCCTAAGCGGGACAGGGGCATTAGCCTTCTTTCCAGCTGTCTCCAAACTCACTTCAAACCTTGCTCCCAGCATCTCCACCACTCGTTGTTTGCCAACCTTTGTTCATCTGCCTTTGAGATGTGTCCAGAAACAATTCAAGTACAAATTGGTGAATGGAAGGCTCTGCAGGATTCCGTATTTAACAGTACAAATTGTTTTGCCCCCACTGAGTAAGTACAGATGTTAAGCCTCCACAGATGAGAGAGATATTTTATTTCAGTGTTTTTTTGGAGAATACACTGCAAGCATGATCATTTTCCAGTTCACCTAAATTATTAGTAATTCGCTCTCCTTTATACTAAGGTCTCTAACATCCTCCTTACACAGGCAGGATCAGTGGCAGACTGGCCAGGGTGTCAGCTTGCCCGATGGCAAGTGGGCCCCTGATGAAGTGGGCCCCCTATATCAAGTGGGCCCCTGACGAAGTCGGCCCCCTTTGTCTCCTGGCAACAAATATTTTTAGACCCAGTCCGCCACTGGGCAGGATAATCTAAAGCTCAGTATGCGCCTTTGGAGAAAGGCAACTGGACAAAGGGAGATAGCAATAGAACAAAGTCTATACTTCAAGTACATGGTGAATACTACTTAAATAGCATACTGAAATTTGTTAATACATTTGACATATTATAGCACCCAGATTATTTTATTTCACACAGTTTGGATAGCAAGCAACAAAAATGCCTTTCACTGTATCTCGGTGCACACGGCAATAAACTAGACGAAACAAAATTGGTTAACAGAATAGATTGATATGGCTTCTGAAAATCTCAAGCAATAACATTCTGTCTGGCCACATTGTCCTGTGTGGAAAATGGAGTGTGAGTGTGCAGAAATGGTCAGATATGAATGAAGAATGACACTCCCTGTTACAGTGGAGGTTGTTAATAGCCATTACATTCCTGCTGTGGGATGTTATCACTCTCTGGTGCTTTGTTCAGTCTCTCTGGACAGCATTAATTCCCAGTTTTAGCAATATTCTACTGTAAGCTTTGCTGCAAATTGAACTCCAGAGACACAGTCTGTTCTGAGTCACACGTAAAAAAGAAAAGAATTAGAGTCATAGAGTCATGCAACATGGAAACAGGCCCTTTGGCCCAACTTGCCCACGCTGACCAAGATGCCCCACCTACACCAGTCCCACCTACCCGCGTTTGGCCCATATCCAGCTGGCGGAGCCGCTCCAGACCATTTTCAACCTGAGCCTCCAGTCAGGGAGGGTACCAGGTCTGTGGAAAACATCATGTCTCGTGCCGGTTCCCAAAGCAGGGCAGCCGACCGAGATCAACGACTACAGACCCTTACATCCCATATCATAAAAACAATGGAGCGGCTACTCATTCGTCTCCTGAGACCACAAGTCCAGCACGCACTCGACCCACTACAGTTTGCATACCAGGAGAACATTGGGGTGGATGACGCAGTCCTCTACATGCTGCACCGGATCTACTCCTTTTTGGACAAACCCGGTGGCTATGTGAGGATTATGTTCTTCGACTTCTCAAGTGCGTTCAACACCATCCAACCCCTGATTCTGAATGACAAGCTTAAGAAGGTGGGGGTGGATTCCACATTTATCTCCTGGATATACGACTACCTGACGGGTCGACCACAGTTTGTCAAGCTGGGGGACAGTGTCTCTGGCACAGTGGTGTGCAATGTTTGAGCCCCACAGGGAACGGTTCTGGCCCCGTTCCTCTTCACCCTGTATACAGCAGACTTTAACTATAAGTCTGACACATGCCACGTACAGAAATATTCAGATGATACAGCGATTGTGGCATGTGTAAGGAACGGGCAGGAGGAGGAATACAGGAACTTGACCAGTGCCTTTTGTGCCTGGAGTGAAGAGAACTGTCTCATCCTGAACACAACTAAGACTAAAGAGATGGCGGTTAACTTTGGCAGGTCCAAGCTCCCCCTTCAGCCGGTCAACGCTGCAGGGGCTGACATTGAGGTGGTGCAGACATATAAATACCTTGGAGTGCACCTTGATAACAAATTGGACTGGTCTGTCAACTCTGACTCCCTCTATAAAAAAGGCCAGAGCAGACTCTTTTTCCTCAGAAGGCTCAAATCCTTCAATGTGTGGAATGATATGCTGCACATGTTTTACAACACTGTGGTTGCAAATGTTATTTTCTACGCTGTTGTCTGCTGGGGCAACAGCATTAGTGCAAAAAACAACAAGAAGCTGGTCAAACTGGTTAAACGAGCTAGCTCAGTGCTGGAGGGGAGAGTAGACTCTGGGATGGATGTGCTTGAGAGGCATATGAGGCACAAGGTGCAGGTCATCCTGAAAAACCCCGGGCATCCCCTCCATATAATTCTGGAGAGTCAAAAGAGCACTCGGAACAACAACCGGCTCCTCTCCCTGCCCTGTAGAACGGAGCGGTTCAAGAGATCCTTCACCCCTGCAGCCATTAGATTTTATAATTCGGACCGCTAGGCTGTAGGGGGATGCATTTTGCGATTTTTAATTTTTAATTGTTAATTATTGGTCTTTTTAAGTATTTATTGCTCTCTGGTAGTGTCCACATTGTATTCTATGTATTTTCTGTCTGCGTTCATTTAGAATCTGTGGGTTTGTTGGTTGGGGGCTTCTGGACATCTGAATTTCCCTGAGGGGATCAATAAAGTATTTATTATTATTATTATTATCCCACTAAACCTTTCCTATCCATAAATTGCAAACAGTATTCAAAATTTTTACATTTAACATCTAAACATTAATTAAACTGATGGGATGCTAGTCAAACAAGAAGGAGAAATGGGAATGAAATATATATATATATATTTCTGATTGTTTTCTGGGTTCATTAGAAGATGAATCATGACCTGTGCTGTGCAACCTTCACCTCTGCACAATAGGATCAACAATAGGCAGATCATATTTATTTTCAGGAGCTGGGATGGGACAAGTGTGTTAAAGAATTGAACTTTCGTGCATCAGAGAGAATGAGAAAAGTAATTACAATCTTTTTAAAATTCTTCAACCACATTTTCAATTTTCCATCAGCAGTCATCCCTTAAATGAAGACTAAACTGTTCAGTGATAAATCAATATAATAATCAGTAGTGGCATTGATTAGACTAATAATCAAAAGAACTCCACTCTGCTTTAAAGTCACAGGTAATAGTGCAGTCAGTCTAATTTATGAGCACAACATCCAACGTTTCACTGCACCTCAACCCACTTTACGGCAGCAGTGAAGCCAGGGATTCGTTGCCGCCTTATTTTGTGCATCTGTCAAGTATAATGCGTAAACAGCCAAATTTCAGATGTCTTTGCAGGTGCAGTGCTCACTATTACACTGCTATGCAGAGAGAATAAATAGAATATCTATGCATATCAGGGAAAGACAAGCCGGAGCAACCCTCATTGGTACCCATGAAAGTCACCCATGGACATTCAGGAACGACTCTCATTGACACCCAGTTGTGACGCCCATTGCCACCCTGGAATGTCACCTCATGGACACAGTCAAAGGCTCGACCTGTAATAATACTCAAGGACCCGAATCATTAACCATTGGCTAATTGGTTTATTTTACTTGCGCAAGGGGAGATGCTTCTCAGTCAATGGCCGTGATCACATCTTCAACGTTAGTTGACACAACAGGATATTTATCCACCAAGACGACTATTGATGATGTTAAGTAGATCAATGTTATTCAGTGTCATTCACCCTTGAGTCTTTATCTCAAAATTTCATTCACCCTCGACTAAGAGTCCTTATATTCTTTGGTAATTTTCGTCTTATTCCCCCGTGTATAATTTTATATATTATTTTGTTACTTGAGCAGAAAACCTAAAGTAACTCATTTCATAAGTGTTTATTTTATTCAACTTTTTGAATATCCTAAAAATATGTAAAGAAAATTAGGATTTAAAAAACAGAAAAGTTTAATTACCACTGGAGTTGGAAAATCATTCTATTAGAATGATAAAAAAAACTATTCCAACGTCTATTCCAACGTCTAAACACTGGGCTTCAGCCCCATCCTACCCTTTTGGGCTTTGATGACTGCAGTTTTGTTCTTGGAAAACTAGCTCAAATAACTATGATCTTCCCTAAAAGGTTATATTACAGTAAATTTGGGAAATATCCTGCTACATTGAAATTGGAAAACTATAGGTAGGGAGAAAAAAACATTACATTTCCAACTCCACTGCCATTAAAACCAATGAGCTTACTAACCACTTTAATAGCAATGCCTTTTTTAAGTATAGAAAAAATATATAAATATCTGAATAAATTAGGTCATTCACCCTTCATTCACCCCTCTGGGGTGAAGGAAAGAGCGTTCACGTCGCAGCCCTGTTTCCACCAATCTTTCCACCACTACGCACAAGAAGCACAAGACAGACACCATTGTATGCCGATGCCGAGAGTTGAGTTCAGCTCTGGCTGAATAACTTTCTAACCTTGTGTGTGGACTAGATAAGGAGAAGGTTCATCCCTCTAGTTTCATTCACCCCAAAATAATTACATTCGCCCTTGGGCGAATCATTCACCAGTTTAAGAAGCACTGTGAATTGATCAATGTGTTAATCACCAGGTCTGCACGTAATATACAAAGAAGATGGTCTGGACGTAATACACGCAGATGACGACTTAAGTAGATCAATGTGTTGTAAATCACATTGCTGTGTTTGCATCAATCACCAGGTTGTACAATATTGTCAAGTATCCCATTGGGCTCTGCGATACTAAAGGTTTTACTTCTACAACACTCCCATTGACACCCAGGAGTGACTGCCATGACACCCAGGAATGTCATCCACGCATATCCTGGAATGGCTTCCATTACATCCAAGAATGACCTCCTCACTCCTCAGGACAGTGCCATGGGATCCAGTTACAAAGGCAGCAATTACATCCATTTAATATCTCATCTCAAAGCAAATAATTCTGACAGTACAGCACTCCATCACTACCACACTGGGTTACGAGTGCTGAAGATTCTGGAGTGGGGACCTTCTCAGGTGAGGGTTCTACCTTTCAAACAAGCACTGAGGCTAGAGGGAAGAGGCCAGTGGATCGCATCAATAGTGATGTGGACAAGATGCCACATCAAGGTGGAATACAATGACAGATGAACCATCCGTCCATGACTAATTTCCACAGATTTTGCTGATATTTGCCTCACCTGGATTAATCAGTTACTGACAATCAGTATTTCTTTTTGTAGATAAAATGATGCTGTTATGCATATCAATTAAAAACTTCAGCTACATCTATCAACAATGTATTTTCATCAATAAACCCAACATTGAGGACACTTGAAATATAACGACTGAACTCCAACTGCAAACAAATAAATGTTCTACAGAGACAGAAGGAACTGCAGAAGCTGGAATCTTGTTGGAATATATATTCTAATTCATTCACTTACTTGATCCATTAGCTAAGCACAATTAATAAACAAATGTGTCAAAATGCCTGAAAATAAAATAATCAGGTGCTGGTATACCGTACGAGAGCAAAGCCTCACTAAAGGAGTACCGCTGACGATATCGCTAGGTGTATTAATGAACCACACTGACCAGTTTAGTTTAGTTTATTGTCACACGCATCGAGGTGAACAGTGAAAAAGCTTTTTTGTTGCGATCTATCCAGTCAGCAGAAAGACTATACATGATTACAATCAAGGTTTAAGAAGGAACTCCAGATGCTGGAAAATCGAAGGTAGACAAAAATGCTGGAGAAACTCAGCGATAATTACAATCAAGCCGTCCACAGTATACAGATGCATGATAAAGGCTAAAACTTTTAGTGCAAGATAAAGTCTAGTAAAGTCCGATTAAAGATAGTCCGAGGGTCTCCAATGAGGTAGATGGTACGTCAGGACCGCTCTCTAGTGGTGACAGGATGGTTCAGTTCCCTGATAACAGCTGGAAAGAAACTGTCCCTGAATCTGAATTAATCAGATGGATTAAACGCTTGGTCCGTCTAGTCACTACAACTAAATGGCAAGCATCGCAGAGATAATCACAAAACACAACTATCAGCTCCACGAGCATTACCTGCAGGAAGCAGGAGGAAGTGGGGAGAGAAGGAAGACAAGAAACAAAACGGCAATGAAAGAATGCAGATGTTGGAATCATTGGATAACACACTGCTAGAGGAACTCAGCGGCTCGGGCAGTTTGTATTTGATAGCCATACTTGTGATGGATTGTCACTGAATGGATCATTACAACAATCTGTCAGCATCATGGAAAAGTCAGGGCTCAGTAACAGATCATGTTCAGGTCACTCTTATGATGACTGGTCAAGTCAAATTCAATTGTTATTGAATCGGTATCAGAATATTTAATCTAAGTTTTGAAACGCTGCACATTTTGCCCAATTATCTTTAGACCTAAAAGCGTATGACAACTAAGTAAACACAATTCTATTTTTCTTCTCCAAAATTACCAGTATTTTAAAAATGACATGTGTTTCAGGAGTGTATTCCACAACTCCATCCATTTTGTATATGAAAGTTACAAGTCAGTGGATCTGATTATGTTTAGTTAACAATTTTAAATTTCCATCCATTATGTCTGGAGGCTGAGAAAAAATTCTAATTCCGACTTTTATCTGAAGTTAATCACCTGCATCAAAAGATAAAACAACAAGAATCAATGTAATGTACCTGTAAAATAGCCACGGTACGGCTTGCAGTCAATTGAAGGAGGTGGTTTATTACCCTATAAGACGTTAATGAAGTTGGGAGTTTTCAGAAAATCATTCCAGTTCTGCTAGATATCCAGAGCTACATCACAACAGTTGGCTTAGCTGTGCTGATTGGGGAACGTTGACAAGGCAATTTACAATCTAAAGGTCAACAGAAAAGCATACCTTAAAACTGTTACAACAAGGGGTGAAGTTTGCAGACAGCATTTCACTGCCCTTCAGAAGATGTCAATAAACAGATGGTTCCACTGGCAGAAGCAGACTGGATGAGTCAAATTAAACTGTTGATCATTCATTATTTCACCTCAAAAGCCAATGGCAAACAACAACATACAATTTTTTATTTTAACGTATGAGCGGAAGGGATAATGCCACCGTCGATAACAGTGGCGATCATGCCCATCAGGTGAAGGTATTTGAGAACAGCCTCAAATGATGTGATCAAAGGGCCTCCCATAAGGGACTGTCACCCAGAGAGAGACGACTTGGCAAAGTGTGCAGCTGAGCAGCAACCTACCATCTGTTAGTCCCGTCAGGACGGGCGAGCAATGTGCCTTTGACATACGAGTGGATACTGGTACAGAGACCTGGACCAACAATGTTGTAAATGTAGAAGCAAAGAACTGCAGATGTTGGTTTGTACCAAAGATAGACACAACGTGCTGGAGTAACTCAGCGGGTCAGGCAGCATCTCTGGAGGAAAAATATGGGTGACATTTCAGGTCGGGATCCTTCTCCAGACTCGGTACAAATCTGAAGAAGGCTCCTGAACCGAAACATCACCCATCCTTTTTCTCTAGAGATGCCTCCTGACCCGCTAAGTTACTCAAGCACTTTGTGTCTATCTATATGCAGTAAATGTAGTTTCAAATCCCACTCTGGCTATTTGAATTCATTTTAAAGCCTGAAAATAAAAGAGCTGCACAATCAAATATAGCAATGCAATTGTAAGTCAATGAAAAGACCAACCTCAGCAACTATGAACTTCTGTGGACTAAGTCTTTGGTTGCTCTATGGACTTCAGTTTTTGCGCAATTATGGCTATGTAGCATTATGATTATTAATTTATTTAATTATTAGGTATATGTGATTACAAAGCCTGTGTGGCTGCAGCAAATAAGATGTTTATTGTGTTGGGGTGATAACAGGACGGTGCAGACTTGGTGGGCTGAAGGACCTGTTTCCATGCAATATTTCTAAGGTAAAGTCTAAACATGGAAACAAATTCTTCTCATTGTATCTCAGTTCACGGACAATAATAATAAACCAATGTAAAGCAAACCAAACATCCTTTGGGGAAGGAAAGCTGCTATTCTGACTCAGTCTGTCTTGTATGTGGGTTCAGTTCTGTATCAATACTCTCGGCTCTTAATTGCCCCTTTAAGTGACCCAGCATTATGTCGGCATGGCCAAGGGTGCCCAATGAATTAAAAGATTATAATACGTATTGACATATTCAAAAGAGGCTTATCTTCAGGTTACTGGCATCTGAGACTCACAATATGAATACAAGTTTGCAATCAATCCCAGAAGATTGTACTGAATTTTCCAATAGGCACAATAATTTTTTAACAATTAAGATGTAGCAACTTTTCAGAAATTCTACCAAGTCCTTAACATCGCAAGATTGTCAAGGTTTGCAATTCTTTACAACTCTCAAATAGTCTGTCTTCAATTGGCAAGGGAACTCCAAGAGAAGGCACCCACTTAGGCTCAGAAAGAACCTTTCCTACTTGTTACATGATACGTCACAGGAAAAGCAATGCAAGCGAATGCTTAAAAGCTATTCTGATCACAAAGGCAGAATTCTTCGAAACTTGAATATTTTATCTGTATTTATCTAAAAATGTTATCCTCGTAAGGGAGACATTAAGCTCAGTTACAGCTACAGACGTACATTAGATGGTCTCCAGGGAGCCATCCAGAAACACGGTGTCGTTATACAGCCTCTCTGTTGGACAGGGATCCATAGCCAGATATGCAGTTCAGGGTCTGAGCAAGTGGTGTACACTGCAGCTCGACTTTTAATTACACCTCCGCAGAAAGCTGCGAGCCACGCTGCAATTGCAAAAAAATGTCATTTTAAAAGGATGTAAACATTTTGGTCGTCTAAGATTTATAATTTCCTTGAAACAACCATGAGGATGTGCAGCACACACGCACGCGCACACACACACACACACACACTCGTTGTGTACGCGCTTTCTCTAGATTACCCGATATAGAGCCGCAAGAAAATATGTCTGTTCAGTCAAACAATTAGCCATAGACAGACAGAGTTATACAGCACAGAAATAGGCCCTTCAGCCCAACTCGTCCATGCCGACCAAGATGCCCCATCTAAACTAGTCCCATTTGGCTGTATTTCATCCATTGTATTTCAAAGCTTTTCTACCTGTCTCTTTTATTCATGTCCATGTGCCTTTTAAATGCTGTTATGGTACGAGTCTCGACTACCTCCTCTGGCAGCACCCACCACCTTCTGGGTGAAGAAGTTTCCACCTAGGTTCCTATTAAATCTTTACCCTCTCAACTTAATCATATGTGCTCTTGTTTATGATTGCCCTCCCCCGGTGAAAAGATTTTGTGCATTCATGCTATTGATTTCCCCTCATGATTTTATACAGCTCTGCAAGATGAAGCTTTAACCTCCTGTGCTTCAAAGAATAAAGTCCTAGCCTGACTGATCTCTCCCTCCAGCGCAGGCCTTTGAAGTCCTGGCAACATCCTCGTAAAAATCTTCCCTGCACTCTTTCCGGCTTAATGGCATCTTTCCTATTGCAGGGTGACTAAAACTGAATCCAATACTCCAAATGCGGCCTTACTAACGTCCAGTTCAACTCTTAACATGATATCTCAACTTCTACACTCAATAACTTGATTGATAAAGGTCAATGTACCAAAAGCCTGTCAACCTGTAACATCACTTTCAGCTAACTGTACTTCTAGATACATCGGCTCTACATCACTCCCCAGGTCGGAACCATTCACTGTGAAAGTCCTGTCCTGGTTTGACTTCCCAAAATGTAACACTTGTCTGCATTAAACACCTTTAGCCAATTTTCAGCCCACTCTTCAGATCAATATACTGCTGTAATCTTTGATAACCATCTTCACTGTCCACAAAACCGCCTACTTTAGTGTCATCTGCAATTGTTTATATTTGCTGAAAATAATGTGTCATCCACTATTTGAAATAGGCAATTTTAATGAATAAGCACAGCGGATGTTTCAATTTGTATAATTGTATAAACAGATAATTTGAGTCACAGATACTTTAACTCAACAAATACACCATTTGCAGTGCCCTGATTAAAAAATAATCTACTGTTAGAAAAAGCCAAAATATTTGATGAGGAAGACTTAGAACACACAAGCATCTCTTTTGACCGTTTAACAGAGTCCTGGAGCTGTGCAGAGAAAGGCTCTTTGGCCCACTGACCTTTAAACAGTCATTACACCAAACCTACACTAATCCCATTTATACCAAAGAGAGACGCAAAATGCTGGAGTAACTCAGCGGGTCAGGCAGCATCCCTGGAGAAAACAGATAGGCGACGTTTCCGGTCGGGATCCTTCTATAGACTATCGCATTTTATTCTCTCCACGTTCCCCTTAGCTCGCCCCAGATTCTACCCTTCACCTATACATCAGAGCTAATTTCCACGGCCAATTAACCTACCAAGTCGGAACCTTTGAGCTGAGGGGGAAACCCGAGCTCTGGAGGAAAACAAGCCACTGGAGGCCAGGATTGAACTGCAAAAAGGATTTAAAACTATATTGCAGGATCAGAAGGGTTTGAGTTATAAGGAGAGACTGAATAGGCTGGGTGTTTGTTCCCTGGGGCGGACAAGACTAAGAGGTGACCTGGTATATAAAGTCATGAGGGGCATTGATAAGGTGAATATCTAATCTTTTCCCCCGGGTAGGGGCCTCTAAAACTAGAAGGTGATGGTTTAAGGTGAGAAGAGAAAGATTAGAAAAGGGAGCAGGAGGGCACCTATTTTCACAGATATTAAAAAGGTTGAGATATAATGCTGATAAATCAATAAATACTGACAGACATGACTATCACTAATACATGGCATACAAGGGCAGGAAAGGCAGCTCCACTTTCCTAGTTACTGGACCTTCACATAAGGAGGAGATTCAGGGAGGTTGTGAGAAGGGATGGTATGTTAGGAAGATGAACCACTGAGCCCAAACGGGTTGAACATTTATGAATAGGATTTTAAAAAAAAATAGGCAATCACACTACTGGAGGATACTGGAGGCTTCCACAATTTAAATTTGAGTTTAGTTTATTGTCACGTGTACCAAGGTACAGTGAAAAGCTTTTGTTGCATGCTAACCAGTCAGTGGAAAGAGAAAACATGATTAAAATCGAGCCATCTACAGTGTACAGATGCTTGATAAAGGGAATAACATGAATAACATTTAGAGCAAAATAAAGTCCAGTAAAGTCCGATGAAAGATAGTCCGAGGGTCTCCAATGAGGTAAATAGTAGCTCAGGACTGCTCTCTAGATGTTGTAGGATGGTTCAGTTGCCCGATAATAGTTGGGAAGACACTGTCCCTAAAACTGGAGATGTGCGTTTTCAAACTTCTATACCTTTTGCCCGATGCAAGAGAAAAGTAGAAAGTCGAGGGAGAGGAATTTAAAGATAGCTGGAAGAGGAAAGCATGCATGAGGATCTTCAGTAAATATAGACCGGCTAAGTGAATGGATGTATCGTATGGAAAATTGTGAGATCATTCCCTGAAAGTGGTGTCACAGGTAGATAGGGTGGTGAACCAAGCCTTTGGCACGCAGGCCTTCATCTCTCATGGAATTAGTTAAAGAAGTTGTTACATTTGCACGGTGAAGCCACACTTGGAATATTGTGTTCAGCTCTAATCACCCAGCTACAGGAAAGATGGCATTAAACTGGAATGAGTGCAGTGAAGATTTAGGAGGAGGTTGCCAAAACTCGGGGGCCTGAGCTAATAGGGAGAGGTTGGACAGGATAGGACTTTATTCCTTGAACCGCAGGAGGCTGAGGGGTGATCTTATAGAGGTGCATAAAATCATGGGAGGAATAGAATGGGTGAATGCACAGAATCTGTTTCCCAGGATAGGGGAATCAAAAATCAAGGGCAGAGGTTAAGATTAGAAAAGAAAGATTTCATCACAATCCGAGGGGCAACTTTTTCCAAACAGAGGGAGGTGGGTATATAAGCTGCTAGAGGAGGCAGGTACAATTACAACATTTAAAATACCTTTGGACAGGTAAAGGGTGAGCAAAGCTTTAGAGGGCCATGGGACAAGCAAGAGAAATGGGATTAGCTTAGATGGGGCATCTTGGTCGGCATGGACGAGTTGGGTCAATGGTTTCCGTGCTGTATGAGTATGACTCCATTCACTTTGATAGGAAAGGTAGAAAAGCAAAATATTTTCCTAAATGGTGGAAGATTGTGCAGAAGGACACCCAATCATTGGTATAACAAACACTGCAAAGTGCATACTGGCGTCACTGCAAGAGAACCTGGAAAGGTATTTATCTCTAATCATATAGTGTGCTGGTGAGGCCTCATCTGGAACTTTGTGTACAGATCTGGTCTCCCTACTCAAGGTTGGATATTTAACTGAATGGCAGGGCAGGCAAGATGCCGTTCCTGATTCTATTACCATCTTCTATGTTTTTATGTGAGGGTTTTTCTGAAAAGTGCAGAGCTGGTGAGACATTAATAGTAGGGGATTTCAACTACTCTATCAATAACTAGGGTAGAAACAATGTAAAATAGGGGCATAACAATGTTTTTTAATTAATTGAAGGAAGTCTTTTTAAGGATAATTGCAAGGAGTGAATTTAAATTTAGGCAAAGTATCTGGGTAGCTAGAAAGGGTAGCATTGAGAGAGAATTTCAGAAGTAGTAATCACAAATTAGCAAGATTTAACATTGAAGTAGAAAAGGACAAAGACAGACCAGGAGTCAGAAGAAGGGTTCTGACCCAAAACGTCATCTATCCAGAGATGTTGCCTGGCTGCTGAATTACTGCAGCACTTTCTGTTCAAGAGCAGGAGTTGGGTGATGGCCAATTTCTACTAAGCTGAGATGCAATTTAGTTGGGAACAGCTCTTTGAAGGATGCAGAGCAATGGGAGGCCTTCAAGGAACAGATAGTGAGGGTTCTTACCTAAAACAAACAGTAGGGTTGTGGATATGCAGCGATTTGGGTACTTTGGGAAATGGCAGGTGTCTGTGAAAGACTGGGCTTCACTGATAGTGACAATACATTGCAAGGTGCTGGAGACCCATGAGACCTAGCTGTCGCCAGTAAGTCTGGACCTCTGAAGCTCCAGGAAGCTTCTGCCCATGTGACCCACCTGCCGCCACTAAGTCTGGGTTCCTAAAGAGGTTTCTGTTATGTTTCAATACACTGACGCTTGTTCCGTGTTTGTGATTGGTTTGGGGAGTTTTGTGTTTCTACTTTGTTTCTGTATCTTCCCGCAGATGTATCTGTATCTGTGATTGGTCCAGAGGGGTTACCGCGCCGAATATGTCTTTACTTTGTTTCTGTGTAGGTGCCGTGACTGGTTTGTAGGGGTTGCTTACCCCTGTACTTTCGCGCCGTTCGTTTTCCCGCCACTGCACAGGGGTATATAAGGGCGTTCGCTTTGTTGGGGCGTGTAGTTGTCTTTCCTTCTGTTCTGTTTACGCGAGGCTGCGGAGGGCACGAGTGAGTGGATCCAAGTGTCGGTGGGGGCGCTGCGAGACGGCTGTCCTGCCAGCAGCGTGTTAGTCAATTCTACTTTTTTTGTTTTTTTAGTATGTCCAGATTTTTGTTTTAATGTCTCTCGGAGTGTCATGTGTGGGGGGTGGTGAGGGAGGGTAAGGGGGCGATCTGCTTTTGGTCGCCTCCTCCACGGAGAGGCGACTTTTTCCATGTCGCCTCCCTCGCGGCCTAACAACAAGGATCGGTGCGGCCTTTCCCGGAGACGGGCCCGGTGCTTCAGCAGCAGGCGCAGCGTGAACTTTTCATCGAGGAGCAGGCGAGCCCTCGCCGGGGGTCGCCAGAAGGGAGTGCTCCGATCGCTGGCCCGTGGCAGCCTGAAGTCGTGGTTTGCGGAGATTGTAGCTCGTGCAGCATCCGGAGCCTGGGATCCCTCGTTGGGGACCCCGGAGGAGAAGAGCTCCGACCGCCGGTCTGCGGCCTACAACAGCTCGAAGCCGCGGTCTGTGGTGCTTCTAGCCACGGGCGCAGCAGGGACTTACTTACTTACCATCCGGAGCGGGATCCCCCGCCGTGAATCCCTGGAGAAGAGCTCCGACCGCAGGCCTGCGGCCTATGACATCTTCAAGCCGCGATCTCCGGTGGGGAAGCGCTGATTCGGGACTTACCTTGCCTGTACATCTGGCCGCCCGCAGCGACGACTGCGGAGGATTATGGTCCTGACCACGGGGGAAAATGGAGGAGGACTGACCAAACCTTGTGCCTTCCACCACAGTGATGAATGCTGTGGTGGATGTTTTGTGTTACATTTTTTATTGTATATTGTGTGTTCTTTTTATTGTACCGCTGCTGGCAAGTTCATTTCACTGCACTTCATTGTGTATGTGACGAATATATCTGACTATTGACTATTGAAGGCCGGCCAGCGGTGTTGTATACAAATAAAGAAGGGTTTGGACTCCAGTGTTCGACTCAGTGGTTTACTGAACCAGACTAGGGAGAGAGTATTTGATCCGGAATCAACATGCTGTAAAAGGTAGAATCTCAAATCTAGATCTACCTGGATGACAGTATTCACATAGAACATAGAGCAATACAGCACAAACACTTTGGTCCACAATGTCTGTGCTGAAAATGATGCCGACCATCTTGAATCCATATCCCTCCATTCCCTGCATATCCATGTGCTTATTTAGAACTCATAAATGCCAGCATTTTATCTGCTTCCACCACCATCCCTGGCAGTGCGTTCCAGGCACTCTCCACCCTCTGTATAAAAACCTTGCCTCGCTCATCTCCTTTAAAATTTGCCCCTCTCACCTTAAAGCTATGCCCTGTAGTATGTGTGTATGACCAACCAAAATAAGGTAGCTTATGACAAATATTGTATTATCATTACCATAGAAAGCCTGAAGGAATACAGAGAGTTCAGGCAGGAAATTAAAAAGAAAATCAGGAAGGCAAGACATGTGCATGGAAAAAGCCCTTAGATATTTCATAAATATGAAAAGTGAAAGAGGGAAGAGAAAGCCCATCAGGGACATAAGACATGAGCAAGGTTCTAGCGAGTATTTTATTTAATCTTCACAAAACAGGGGAAAGACAGTTGCTGACATTAAGGAGGAAAAGTGTCAAATATACAGGTAATGATAAATATACAGAGGAAGTGTTACATCGTAAAAAGTGGATAAATCCCCCAGATCTTGATAAAAATGTATCCCACGTGAAAATGAAAGACAGCAAATACCAGAAACGTGAAATAAAAACGGAAAATGCTGGAAACACTCAGCTGGTAAAGCAGCATCTGTGGAAAGGGAAACAGTTAACATTTGAGGTTTGAAGACTATTAATTTATGTTTCTAGGGTCATAGAGTCATACAGCAGGGAAACAGGCTCTTCGGCCCAACATGCTACATTGCTGAGAACTGTACAATATTCTTCACTCTGTAACATTCCCTTTGCTTTAGCTTTTGCACTTAAGCTTGACTTGATTGTATTTATGTATAGTATATCTGATCTGATTGGATAGCTGGCAAAAAACAAGCTATTCGCTGTACTTCGGTACACGTGACAATAATGAACATAAACCTAAATATATATTAAATCGTACAACACATTAACGGGCCCTTTCGTCCCACCTTATCCATGCTGATCTTCGTGCCTATCTTTGCTAGTCTGATTGCCCACAATAAGCCCACATGCCTCTATGCTTTCTCTATCCAAACACTTACTTGAAGTTATATTCCCTAGCTGCCGTTGTGGGATTTTAACTGCATCTCCAGATCAATAGTCTTCTGAGATCAATAGTCCTTTAAATACTAGCTCAGCGCTTTAATTATTTTGCCACTGCACTCTGAAGGTAGGTAGGTAGTGTTATTGAGGAAATATATGGTGTACCTGCCTCATTCAGCTAAGGCACAGAACAAAGGAGCAAAGAGGTTATGTTACCTGCAGATTCCCCTTCAACTCACAGAACTAAGGGCGGCATGGTGGCACAGCGATAGTGTTGCTGCCTTACAGCGCTTGCAGCACCAGGAGACCCGAGTTCCATCCTGACTACGGGTGCTGTCTGTACGGAGTTTGTACGTGCTCCCTATGGGTTATCTCCGAGATCTTCAGTTTCTTCCCATACTCCAGAGACGTACTGGTTTGTAAGTTAATTGGCTTGGTATAAGTGTAAATTGTCCCCAGTGTGTGTTGGATAGTATTATGTGCGGGGATCGCTGGTCAGTGTGGACTCGGTGGGCCGAAGGGCCTGTTTCCGCACTGTATCTCTAAACTAAATGAAATTAAACATCCCGATTTAATAATATATCATCATTCGTCACTGGATTTAAAACCTGAAACTCCAGATCCAACTGCAGAATAAATGCAGCAGTCCAGTGTAGTGGCTGATCCCAGCTTCACAGGGGTAATTAGGGAAGGACAGCAAATGCTGTATTGTCTCAAAGAAGATGATGGACCCAACATATAGAAATAGGATAGGTATAGGTCTGTACGGAGTTTGTACGTTCTCCCGATGACCGCGTGGGCTTTCTCTGAACACTTAGGTTTCCTCTCACACTCCAAAGACGCAAGTTTGTAGGTTAATTCACTTTGTTAAAATTGTAAATTGTGCTTAGTGTGTAGGATAGTGCTAGTGTAAGGGGGGATTGCTGGTCGGCACAGGGCCAGTGTCCATTGTATCTCTAAAGTTCAAATGTACCCTGGAAATAGGGAAATTCCTTGCTTTGCATACATCAGTAAAATCATACTATACATAAGCACAATTATACATAAGTACCAGAGTTCAACAGTTTTGGTACATTATGGAAAGGAAGACATGACCAGAAAATGCAGAGACAATTGGTAAGGATTCTGACTGGTGGAAAATGCTCAGTATGAGAAGCTATGTAAGATGTTAATTTTCTTGGCACAATGGAGGCTTAAGGAAGATTAGACCGAGATATACAAAGTCAGATGAGATAATGATAACGTTGAGGAGTACCACTTATCTTAGCAAGAGGCCAAAATATGTCAGGGGACACAGGCTTAAGGGATTATTAGCAAAGATGTTTTCTGTCAAAGATTATGGGGAGGGATGGATGGTGGAGGCACTAATTCTCACCACATGAAAATACACACTGTATACACACACTGATCTTTCCCTCGTTTATTATATTGTTTACAGTGTACTGTGTTTACATATTCTGTTGTGCTGCTGCAAGTAAGAATGTCATTGTTCTATCTGGGTCATATGACAATAAAACACTCTTGACAGCGATCAAGGCTATAGACTGATTGTATGAAGAAGGATTCTAACCCAAAATGCCGTCAGTCTTTCGGCCTGCCGCGTCCACGCCGATCATTGATCACTCGTTCACACTAGTTCTGTTATCACACTTTGTCATCCACTCTCTACCTATTAGGGGCAATTGATATAGGGCAATTAATCTACAAACCTACACACGAAAAGCACCCAAGGTCAGGATCGAACCCGGGTCTCTCGCGCTGTGAGGCAGCAGCTCTACCCGCTGCACCACCGTGCTACGTTTGATTGTTGGGTATGGCTACCCAAGTCTGAAGTCTGAAGAAGGGTCCCAACCTGTGCATTCCGTCCACAGATGCTGCGTGACTGACTGAGTACATCCAGTATTTCAGTTCTTTTGCCTAGCGTGGGCAAGGTGGCCCAAATTCCCTTCTCTGATGCAGATTTTATTGATTCTAAGTCACCAACGGAGGCAGGGAAGGATGCGAGGAGGATAAAGCAGAAGGGCTGTAATGGTGTGAAAGGGAGTGATTAAATGACAGGAGCAATGGTGTAGAAGAGCAGTAAATTGCAACAGAGGAACCATTATCAGCACTAAACACTGTATTTCACCAGTCGCAATATCATTGCCTCTGCATCAAGACAAAAACCAAAGTGGGTTATTAGTTTATTGAATACCTCCATTGAGTCCACAAGCACACTAACATGACCGAGCTTCCTATTGTTAATTCCTTGCCCTACTCCCACACTGTTCTCAGCCTCCTACACTGTTCCAACGGAGCCCCAACCGCAGCTCCTTGTTGTTCAACAAGGCACTTTACAGCCTTCCAGACTTAATACTGAATTTAGCACATCAGGGCAAAAAGCCACTGCTGACACCTTTGCAGAATTCAGCCGTGCTGAAATGCCTGCCCCCTCTCAACCCATCCATTACCCTCTTACTTTCACCTTATCGAGTCAAACCATTTGCACGGTAATCCTTCCTACCTTCCACCTATCCCATGTTCTTTCCTCTAAAAGCACTAGCTTACATAAAGAAAGGGAAACAAGACTTTGCCATACAGCTCTTAACCCTGCCCCAACATTCAACATCTCATCTTGGCCTCGGCTTCACTCCCCTGTCTGTTCTCTTGAATTGTTGGCAGCCTGCATTCTAAAAAGCTGCGTGTAGCTCTTTCCTGTTCTGATGAAAGGTTGGAATAGTTAACTCTCCTCCTCTCCCCAGAACTAGTCATAGAGCTGTGCGGCATGGAAACAAGCCCTTTGACTCACCTTATCCATGCCGTTCAAGTTGGCATACTGAGCTGGTCCCATTTACCTGCATTTGATCCATAGCCCCAACTCTCACTATCCATTTACTGGTCCAAACAATGCCTGACATTGCAAGCATTTAAAAGTTATCCTTGTATAAGGCAGAGCACTGAAGACAAAGCAGCAAGGTAAACAATACAAGATGTATACAAATGAGGAGGGGGAGGGAGAGAGGGGGGGAGAGAAACATAGAATATGGGTGCAGAAAGAGGCCATTCGGTCCTTCGAGCCAGCACCGCCATTCATTGTGATCATGGCTGATCATCCCCAATCAATAACCCATGCCTGCCTTTTCCCCACAGGGGAAGGGGGGAGGAGGAGGGAGAAGGGGAGGGGGAGGGAGGGTGAGGGGGAGGGGGTGGGGGTGGGGGAGGGGGATCGGGAGGGAGAGGGGGAGGGAGAACACGATTTTGCTGGATAAGCTTAATGGGGAAACATAGAACTGTGGATGGTGCTTTATATGTATAAACATCTGAATATTAAATAGAAAATTAAATGTCTGAAACATCACCCATTCTTTTTCTCCAGAGATACTGCCTGACCCGCTGAGTTACTCTAGCATTATTGTCTATCTAAGCTTTGTGGCTTTTACAGTCATTTTGCACAGGCATACAGTGCCACCAAGGTTCTCCCAACCCCCACAGGTTCTGTCCCACAAATCTCAAAAAGTGGTCAAATCTGTTTTCCAGAGAATAACCCCTCAGCAAATGTTTTGTCCACATGGAGCCCTTGCAAGAGTTCTGAAATCGTGCACCTATCATATGGCCATAATCTACATCGACATCTCCAACCTCTCACTTCAACTGCCTGCTGTCCCCATCCGCTTCAAGGAAAACTCCATCATTCCAGTCCCCAAGAAATGTAATCTGTCTCAGAGACCACCGCCCAGCGGATTTAACATTGAGAGATTGAAGTGTTTTGAAAGATTGATAATGGCCCACGTCAGAGCCCGTTTCCCCGACAACAATGCAACCAATGGAAAAATAGTGTTTGAAAAACAACCTAGTCCTTCATGAAAGAGATGAATGTTGACCTAAGGAAGTGGGTGGGTGAGGGGGCCGACACAATCCTTCCTCATCCACGGAGTTGCTGTAGAGATGGTCGCAGCTTCGTGTTCCGAGGCACCCATATCACAAGCAACCTAACCACGGTCACTTCACAGTGATGCGATGACTCAGAAAGCACATCAGCATACTTACTTTCTTTAGCAATGTGAGGAGATTTAGCATGTCCACAAGGGTTCTCTTGACCTTCTACAGATACGCTACAGAAAGTATTCTGATGGGATGAGTCTCTGCCTGTTGTGGCAACTGCTCTGCTCTTGGCCGTCTGAACCTGCAGCGAGTGGTGCAGTCCATCACAGGCTTGTCACTTCCTTCCACCCAGTCCATCTTCACAGCGCACTGGATCAGGAAGGCTGGAAGTATTGTCCAGTCACAATGCCAGCCACCCTGGCCATTCCCTTTCCTCTCTTCTGCCTCTGGGAGAAGAGATACAGAGCATGAAAGCTGAGATGTCCAGAGTAATAACACCTTCTTCCCCACTGTTATCAGACTCCTGAACCAATCACCTCTTTCACACCCCCTTCCCGGAGATGCTGCCATGTACTCTCACTCTCAGCTCTACCACATTCCATATTTTTTTAAGACTACTTCAAATTGCACTACAATCTTTCCCAAGTTTGTATTCTGTACTCCCCATTGTACTTATTGCTATATTTATCGTTAAAATATGAACTTCGTGCAAACATGGAATTTCACTGCAACCTGGCATACACGATAATAAATTAACCTGAATTTTAGTTTATTAATGTAGGGTAATTTGAAAAGCAATATCGAGCAACAATGGTATAGTCAGCCAAGCAAGAGATAATAGGCTATCCTTCTTTCAAGCAAGTTTGGCAACTACACTGCAGCAATGATTAAGATTGACTATGTACACAATTTTCAAGTAGCTATGCTCCACTCACTGCGTTTCATAGAAAAATGTCCCTGCGCTTACTGGGGAAGCTGCTGCACTATCTCTGGATCTCTACAAATGGACAATGTTAACTGAGTAAAGTGACTGAGGACTAGTTATTCGCACCATTTGCTTTCTGTTAATCAACTCTCATTCTATGCTGGCATCTTATCCCCTATATCACATGCTCTAAACTTGTTCATTAATTATTGTAATCGGTTTGTTACAGTCACTTGCACCGAGATATAGTGAAAAACTTTGGTTTGCACACTATCTTGTCAAATCATTCTGTACATGAGTACCATCGAGGCAATAGGAACAAGTACATTAAGAAGTTGTAGGAGAAAAGTCGCAGTGCAGAATATAGTGTTACAGTACTACAGCTACAGATAAAGTGCAGATATTAAAAAGCGCAAGGGCTACAATGAGGTAGGTTGGAAGATTTGAACTACACCCTAGCTTGTGAGAGGATTGTTCAGTAGTCTGATAACGCAGTGAAGAAGCTGTTTCACGGGGGAAGAAGCTAGTGATAGGGACGTACTTTCAAGCTATTGCTCGATGGGAGAACAGAGAAGAGGGACTGAGTTTGTGAGATTTACTGGGCATCATGTGAGACATTATACAGTGCCCTCCATAATGTTTGGGACAAAGACCCATCATTTATTTATTTACCTCTGCACTCCACAATTTGAGATTTGTAATAGAAAAAAAATCACATGTGGTTAAAGTGCACATTGTCAGATTTTAATAAAGGCCATTTTTATACATTTTGTTTTCATCATGTAGAAATTACAGCTGTGTTTATACACAGTCTCCCCATTTCAGTGCACCATAATGTTTGGGACACATGGCTTCACAAATTGTGGAGTACAGAGGCAAATAAATAAATGATGGCTCTTTGTCCAAATTATGGAGGACACTGTATATTACCTGCTGAAAATCCAAATACACCGCATCCACTGGTTCTCCTTTATCTTCTCCAACCAATGCATCCATAAAGAACTCCCATAGGTTAGTCAAACATGATTTCATCTTCATAAATCCTGCTTACTATGCTCAGTTATTATTTCATGTGTCTAAATGCCACATTCTTTCTTATTGATTCCTTTGTGTTTCTTACCCCTGATACAACACAGTAACATATTCAGTGAGAGATTTTGTACCGGAATCTTCATAGCGTCCACTGACAATCTATTTGTTTGCAATAGAACATCCAGAAATTTGAATGAGTCAACTGAATTACACAATGGAGTGGGAATCCAACACTGAAAACCCTGAATTATCACAATTTGAATGAAATGACTTTGAATTAAAAGCTGTTCACTTCATTTGCTATCAGTTTCCGCAGCTTGTAGGTTGGAACAACCTCTGTTTGAACCGAGCGCCTTCATACATTAACTCTATAGTTCTTATAAGGTGCAAAAAATTGACGATTTGCAGAATTTAGCTGGTATCTGACTCCGGGAAGGAGCAGCCTTTGTTTTTTTTTGTGAATGGGAGGTTACCAGAGAGAAGGGAAGAATTTACACAGATTCCGCACACAGAAGCAGACCACAATAGAGAATCTAATTATGGTTCTTAGCAGCAAATCCAAGGTGTCATCACAAAGCCCGTGAGTTGGCATTGTAGAGTCCCACATTCAATGAGGGCATGGATAGTGCTTGCCTCACAGGAGCTGAGAATCCCCGCGCATATGAAAGGCAACACCTTCATTCAGCTACGTTTGTTTTTACCTCAAAGATATAAACGTCAGGGAAAGCTTAAAATACAATTACTCTAATGCGCCAGAGTAAAAATCCTTGGTAAGTCCAATGAACCTGCTATAGATGAGCATTCAATACACATTATGATTTTATAATTTGCTGCGCATGTAAAATTAAAAATCTTCATGCCATACTTTGACATTATGCCACTTTCCTTTTGCTAATCCCAAAGTAGCACTAGGTTTAAATCTGACAACTGTTACTGCTCCCTTGAACATTTTCTCTCTTGTCTAATCCTAATATACAATTCTTTCAACACAATTTCTTACTTCTGTTCTTGTACTACAAACAAGACACATACAAGCATAGACTGGGATTGTTTTCTCTGGAAGGTCGGAGGTTCAGGAGAAACTTGAAAGAAGTATTGAAAATTATGGGAGGCATAGAAAGACAGTCAGAACCTATATCCCAGCGTGGAAATGTCCAACACAACCGGGCACAGCTGCAAGATGAGAGGGGGATAGTTTAATGGAGATGTGAGGCTCGTTTGTTTTTAAACAGAGGGTAGTGGGGGCCTGGAATGCAGTGCAGGGGATGGTGGAGGAGGCAGATATGATAGAGGCTTTTAAGAATCTTTTAGATAGACACCTGGAAATTCTGGGGAAAGATGGATATGGTTCATGTACAAGCAAATGGCTTCAGTTCAACTTGACACCATGTTTGGCACAAACAATGTGGGCCGAAGGGTCCATTCCTGTGCTGTACTGTTCTAAGTTTCATTTATGCATGCCCCTCATGATCTTGCACACCTCTACAAGATCAGAGCATGGATAAGGTGAAAGCTAAGATCACCCCTCAGCCTCTTACGCCCGACAGGAAAAAATCCCTCCTATGCAGCCTCTCCCTACAACTATGGGGATCACAAGCCCAGGGAAGATCTGGTGAATCTCTTCCGCAAACTTTCCACCCTGAACATCTAATGTGCCTTGAATTTAAAAACCAGCGTGCTCAATAATTATCACATGAATTTAAATGCAGTTCCTCTGAAAATTGATATTAGCTGCTGAGATTATCAAATTCCATTTAAGGTTCTATTGCAGGCGAGCTGTATGATCCAAGTGCTGCTGCCTGGAAAAAGTTATAATATTTTAAAGGGGAGTATTCAATAAAATGCAAAATCTTCCAAGCAGGAGGATGTGCATTATTGGGTTTGCAGTTTATAGAAAAGATCATAAAAATCCTATCACATTAAGGTCCTGAGTGATTATATAATTAAAACCATTCAGCTTTAAAAATTGCAGAGATTTTGCATTCCTTTTCACTTTTCCTACACAATTAATGTCAACGCTGATGCATTTGTTACTGAATCATCTGTCATCCCAGAAACCTTGAACCCAACTATTATGCAAAAACTACGGCCAATCTAGAGATCCAGCAGGTACTTATATCTATTTAATCTGCCCCTTACCTTATTGATATACATTTATTGAGCTCATTATAATTTACTTTATTTTATATTATCTATGTGAATTGTGCTTACACCGATACAAGTAAGAATTTCATTGTTCTGTTGACAGTGCACACGACAATTAAACTCTCTTGGACCAACAACTGTTGTCAAATAAGTGCATCCCTGGGTGTTAAATGTGACTTTGAAACAAGGTTCATATCCATGTTACTACTGACACTGCATATTTCCATCTATCTAATGCCACTCAACGCTGCCTTCAACTCATCTCCTTCTAAATTTGTACAAGACATTGGTGAGGCCGTACTTGGAATACTGTGTTCAGTTATGTCACCTTAGAAAGGATGTCATTAAGCTGTAAAATCATTCAAGATTTAAGAGGCATTGATTGTCACATGCACCACTTGGTACAGTGACATTTGTATCATACTGTAGATAGGGTGAATACACAGTCGTTTATCCACAGTAGGGAAATCAAAAGCAAGAGGACATATGTGTAACGTGAGAGGAGGAAGATTTAATGGGAACTTGAGGAAAAACCTTTTCACACAGAGGGTGCTGGGTATATTGAATGAGCTACCAGAGGATGTAGTTGAGGCAGGTACAATATTTAAATGACATTTCACAGGTACATGGAGAGAAAAGGTTTCGAGGGATTTGGGCCAAATGCAAGCAGGTGGGACTAGTGTAGATGGGGTCTTATTCAGCTGGGGCAAGTTGGGCCATGTTTCCATGCTGTATGACTCCATGACGCTTGTGATTGTCGTTCAACTCTGCTCTTGCTTCAACTCATCTCCTGCCGAGACCTTACGAGTTTCACTCATCTAATGTGCTCTTCACCCGCATCTGGGGTTTTTCACCACTGAACTAGATACTGCCAAAACTGTTTATTTATGACCTAGCAAGCATCAGGTCCTGCTCGCTCCCCACGTCATAACCCAAACCAATCTGATCAGTCTGAAGATTCCCGACCTGAAACGTCATTTGACATCAGTCTGACGAAGGATCCAGAAGCGAAACGTCAACCGTCCATTTCACTCCACTAATACTGCCTGACCCACTCTTCCTCCATCCTTTTGTTTTTTTAATCCGAACGAGCACTTAATCTTTAGTGATACAATGTGGAAACAGGCCAATTGGCCCACCGAATTCATACTGACCAGCGATCACCCCCGTACACAAGCACTATCCTATACACTAGGGACAATTTACAATTTGTAGAATTAATCTACAAACCCATCTGTCTTTGGCATGTGGTGGGAAAATGGAGCACCTGGAGAAAACACACGTGGTCACAGAGCGAAGTTACAAACTCTAAACAGAGAGCACCCATAGTCAGGATCAAACCCAGATCTCTGGCGTTGTATGGCAGCAACTCTACCGCTGCACCTCTGTGCCTTTGGGCACCTATTCTATAAACATTTAAAGTGAATTACCAAAACAACCGCCTGATAGTTTATTGTTTCTCTCTTCACAGATGCTACCTGACCTGCTGAGTACTTCTGGGCAATTTGTTTTTATTTCATAGTCCCAGCATTTCAGTTTTTTGACTTTCAACTGGATGACTTAGGTCTCCACCAATGCATCTCATCTCAACAGCAGTGCTTTAGCTGACCTCAGTACTCTTAAATAAGGGAAGAAGAAACATTGGGGCATTCCAGCTCTAATCATTATTGGCTTTTGTATTTAGAGATATAGCACGGAAGCAGACCCTTCAGCGCCCTGACCATAGATCACCCATTCACACTAGTTCTAAGTTATCCCCCTTTCTCATCAACTCCCTACACACTGCAGACAAATTACAGAGGACAATTAACCCATAAACCCACACGGCTTTGGGATGTGGGAGGAAACCAAAACATCAAGAGGAAACCATGCAGTGCCAGGGAGAACATACAAGCTTCACCTAGACGATGTCAGGATCGAACCTTGGTCTCTGGCTTTGTTGGGCAGCAGGTCTACCAGTTGCACCACTGTGCCATGTAAACAATGGTTCACACTGGTATCGAATAAGGACAACATATAGTTCAAGCAGCTTCAGAACAAGATGCTAACAGATCCTTGTGAAGCTGCATCTCAGAAATAACTCCAGGTATTCAGGGATGGAGTCATACAGCACGGAAACAAGCTCTTCAGCCCAACGTCTGTGCTGACCAAGGTGCTCAATCTAAGCTAGTCCCATCTGCCTCCGTTTGGCCCATATTCCTTTCAACTTTTACTATCCCAAATGCCGTGATAGCACCTTCCTCAACTACCTCCTCCGGCAAATGGTGTGGGGGGGGGGGAGGGGGGGGGGGGGGAGAGGGGGGGGGGGGGGGGGGGAGGGGGGGATGGAATTGGCCTAAAAAAGTGATTTTGTACAGTCCAAATAATATTTTATTCAAGGTTTGATGCTGTTTAAAAAAGGTCACTACATCCAACTTTTGCATAATGCTTCACGTACATCATTTTCTTGACAAATTTCATTTAATGTTGCAATACAATTTTTATGGGCTCATAAATAATTCCGACAGCCAAGTACTGCAGTCCTGCTGCAGTTACCTGCCTCTAGCAAGTTTGCAGGAAATGTGAAAAGGCTGAATGAATGCTAACAACATTTGACAGTGTAAGGATTTAGGTTTGATTGTCTCTTGCATTTGCAACCCTATCTTTCACGTTTTGAGTGGAATTGAGGAATGAAAACATAGAAACCTCTGAATGGGGCACTAAGTGTTTAGTACAATACCAGTAAAATAGTTTCCCACAAATAACCAGCTTCCTAGCATTAGGGAATAATTTTAGTCTCAAATGATTCCTTAAATTACATTGAATCTATAACTTTATCAATAAAGATGAATTAACCTTGCACCTACAAAGTATGGCAGCAGCAGATCAAGGCAAACATTTCCAACCTCCACTTATTGCATTGCTG
Organism: Amblyraja radiata; assembly: GCF_010909765.2. Lineage (NCBI taxonomy): Eukaryota > Metazoa > Chordata > Chondrichthyes > Rajiformes > Rajidae > Amblyraja > Amblyraja radiata. Next base: position 39,473,836 of record NC_045970.1, on the reverse strand, counting down.
GGACATGGCCTTTGTCCTTGAACAACTGAAATTCTAACACATCCTGGAACAAATGATGTAGCTTCCCATTAAAGAATGACTTTTGCATTAAGGACCTACTGGTGTAAAGTCTTCAGATGAAAACTGAAGCAATTTTAAGCATTGTTGCCAGTAGGCATAATCAGCATAATGAAACAATCATTGAGGGGAGAAGCAATATTTAGCATCTGCACTTTAACAGTCACATTTTCTTCTTGTTACTAATCTTCTGGCTATCAAGACCTGGCCCTTCTGCAACACTCGGAGCAAAATAATAAACTTGGCAGATTCCCCAGATAATAGACCTTGCTGTCTCCGTTCCTTTCATGGTGAGATATTTCCACATCATTAGCTGGCATCAGTAAAACAGGAGGAAAGATGCTCCAAATCCGTTCAAATCATTGAGTTTATTGTCAGATGGACAAGAACGGTGAGGTACAGGCACAATGAAAACCTTGCCTGTAGCAGTATCACTGGCACGTTGACTCCGACAACACACAAAATAAGTTATACAACACAGTGAATAGGAACAAGACTGTTCCAGACTCATTCTAGATGTGGCAAGAACAGCCAATTACATCCAAGTAACCTTTGTCACTTATTCCATGCATTTGCCAATCACCACCCCTCGCACCTGTATCCACCTATCATGTGTAGAAAGGAACTGCAGATGATGGTATATACTGAAGATAGACAAAAAGTGCTGGAGTAACACAGGAGCTCAGACAATATCTCTGGAGAAAAAGAATGGGTGACGTTTCAGGTCAGGACCCTTCTTCAGTCTGAAGAAAGGTCCCCATCCGAAACATTATCTGTCAATTCCCTCCACAGATGCTGCCTGACCTGTTGAGTTCCTCCAGCACTTTTGTTTTTCAGTCTGAAGAAGTGTTTCGACCCGAAACGTTGCCTATTTTATTCGTTCCATAGATGCTGCCGCACCCGCTGAGTTTCTCCAGCACTTTTTTCTACTTTGTTTTTTAATCTTATTTTAATTGTATTTTGAGCTCAGAAATAACACCATTAAAATGTTGAGTGTCCATATGTTAGAACTGCCCCTCTTCCACAATGAGATACCGGTTAAAATTTCACAAGCACACTCCCCCTGTAGTCCTGGCAATAATAGACCGTAACACCATACATAAGACCTAGGAGAAGAATCAGGCCGTTCGGCCCATTAAGTCCTCACCACCATTATTTGATCACGCTGATCTATTTTTGTTCCTCTCAACGCCATTCTCCTGCCTTATTCCCGTAATCCTTGACGCCCTTTCTAATCAAGAACCTATAAATCTCCAATTTTTAAAAATCCATTGTCTTGGCCGCCATAGCAAATAATTCCACAGATTCACCACCTAACAGGTTAGGTGGTGATGATAACAAACAGTTGGTGATTCCACAAACAGCAGACTCTGTTTACAAGTGCAGTCCCAAAGAGCACAAACTGTGAACGGCTAATATGCGATCAATCTCCTGGGAAAGCTTTAGCCAAGCTAGTTTGATGCAGACATGCCAACACATCCCTCCGACAACTTGAATTGAAGTTCCCTCTCCACACATTGCTGATGAGATTTTGTAGACATCAAGTAGATGTCTTACCCGAGTAATTTTCTTGTTAAACTGACCACGCTAACAAAGATTCCTTCCACAGAAAAACCCCGGGGGTCTCTGGAATCAAGAAATCAAAGTTATAATGATAAGACAAAGCAGAATGTGTTCTCTGCTAAAAGCATCACCTCTCAGAGGTTTAACATTACATTTACTTTGCCCTTCCCAAAGCTGTACTGAACTTTCCAAAGCTGCATTCCTTCTTTATATTTCCTCTGAGCACTGCCCTTCACACATCAGGCAACAAAACCAACTACAGTTCACAAAAAAAATTACGGAGGTCTCTGCTGCATTCCACAAGACAAGGGTACATGAAAAATATGCAGTGCAGGCAGAGATAGAATTATGATAGGAATCGGTCAAGACCTCACCAGCTAACTCAAGGGGTTCAATGGTCAGTAATGCTCGGATTAGGGGGCATTAGCTACAAGGAGAGGTTGGACAGACTTGGATTGTTCTCTCTGTAGCGTCGGAGGCTGAGGGGAGATCAGATAGAAGTATATTAAATTATGAGAGGCACAGATAGGGTAGACAGCCAGGACCCACCCCCCCCCCCCAGAGTGAACATTTACAAGACTAGAGGGCAGAGCTTTAAGGTAACAGGAACAAAATATAAAGAAAATGTACTGGGTAGGCTTTCATTTTACACCGAGAGTGGTGTGTGCCCGGAACTGGAACATGCTGCCGGGGATGGTGGTGGAGGCAGATACAATAGTTGTGTTTAAGAAGCTTTTAGATAGGCATGTAAGCCTGCAGCAAATGGAGGAATAGCGATTATGCACAGACACAGGGGATTAGTTTAAGAAGGAACTGCAAATGCTGGAAAATCAAAGGTAGACAAAAATGCTGGAGAAACTCAGCGGGTGAGGCAGCATCTATGGAGCGAAGGAAATAGGCAACGTTTCTGAAGAAGGGTTTCGGCCCAAAACGTTGCCTATTTCCTTCGCTCCATAGATGCTGCCTTACCCGCTGAGTTTCTCCAGCATTTTTGTCTACTTGGAGATTAGTTTAACTTGACTTCATATTCGGCACATGTATTGTGGGCCGAAGGGCCCCGCTCCTGAGCTGCACAATCCCATGTTCCAAATCCTTATGCTTCTAAATCGCTCAACAGCTTACACGTGATCCTGCATAACTTTTTCCAAATGTAAAATCCTCTTTTTTCACTTGCTGGCAGAGCACACAATGGAATTTACACCCTGCAATTATCTAACTCTATCCTCCTGACACATTCTGGGTAATCCTTGGAGCTAAACGCAAACTCTTAAAATTTTTAAGACCAGATACTGAGTAATTTTATTGATTCACCTTGAGGTGAACATTTTAAAAAACATTAAAAATAACTGCAAATAAATATGTTACAAACTTCCAATGCCCAGTAGGAATTACATTTACCTAGAATGCCTCAATAAGCACATTCTGGTAATTCCGCGCTGATAGGGTGGCAGGGGAAAGAAGGTGGCCTTGATGATCAGCATGGCCATCTTTGTATGGAGCCATAGGACATGAGGAAGATATTAAACAAATATTTCTCATCAGTTTTTACCGGTGAGAGTATCATGCAAGCTACGGAATTGAGGCACGAGTTGTGATGCCTTATATCATGTACGAATTACCAAGGAGAAGAAATTGGTGGTTAGATTGGCAATTTTTCTCGTGGGAGGACGCTTCTAAAACAAGAGGGTGGGAGAGAAATTGAAGAGGGACCTCAGGGGCAACATTTACATTCCATGCTTGGAACATGCTGCCAGAGGAAGCTATGGAAATAGATACAATTATGACTTTTAAAATACATTTGGACAGATAAATGGATAGGATTATTTATGACACATATGGGCCAAATGCAGGTAAATGGGACTACGCCAGTCAGCATGGACAAGTTTGGCCAGAGGGGAGTACAGCTCTATGCCTCTATAAAAGTTAATATTGTTCATCTTCAGTAGCATTGTTGTTCATGTTCATGTGCTGAAAGCAGGTATAACTTACATTACATTTAAGAGTCATTTGGGCAGGTACGTGGATAGGATAGACTTAGAGGATATGTGGAAAAAAACTAGATGCTGTTATATACCAAAGAGAGATACAAGGTGCTGGGGTAACTCAGCAGGTCAGGCTACATATCTGGAGAAAAAGGATTCGGGTCGGGATCCTTTTTCAGGGTCTTTTTTATGGGCAGGTGGGACGAGTATAGATGCGACATGTTGGCTGGCGTGGGTTGGTTGGACCGAAGGGCCTGTTTCCATGCTATATGACTCCAGCTTCAGCATTTCAATGGTTAAAAAAGCATCTTTGGCTAAAGGCAAATGATAAACAGCCCTATCAGCAAATTCTTCCTCAAAAGATCTTTCCAAGTCTTAGAAATTGAGATTTCCTCACATTGACGGGAAATTCTGGCTAAGAGAAACCACTGAGTTAGATGTCATGGCAGAGCTCCAGAGATTCATTAACACAAGGTTATTTCTGCTTGAAGTAGGTGTTAAAGGCAAGCTCCAAAATAAGACCCCGAGCTGAAACACTTACATTCCCTCTTGATCAGGTGTCTACAATTTAAGTCTTCCTCACTGCTGATGTTCCAATGAAGCAAGGGAAGGCATGCTGCACATTCTGACATGCAGCACATCCCGAGGGAAAGACCATCAAACCAGGTCTTATTATAGTAACATGGAGAAGGTGGTAAAGCAGGTATTGTTCATGAATAGTGAGTGCCTTGTGGCTGCTCGAACAGAACAAATATTACTACTTATAAGTCAGCTAAAAGTGCCTTAATGCATTTCAAAATATGATGAAAAGTAAATATCTTCAATCTCTTCATGTCTTTTTAGCATTATCAGATGCATTCACTCAAGTTAACATCATATCTCCACAAAACCATATGTCCTATTTTAACAAAATATCCACAATTCAGGGAAAAGTCCATTAGTTACCTATGCAATTTTACAGCTGAAGGTACGAATAAAAAAAAGTGATCTTGCCTCTAAAATGACAGTAAAAACTGTACTTAATGAAACCAATTAAATTCTAAGGCCATGGAACTGCAGAAATAGAATTGTGATCAAAACACAAAGTACTGGAGGAACTCAGTAGGTCAGGCAGCATCAGTGGAGGGAATGCACAGGTGACATTTCAGGTCAGGACACTTCTTCAGATTAGTCTAAAGCTTGTAGGGCAAGTCCCATTTAAAATCCAAGACCTTGGTCACATTGATAGTCATAGCCATATAAGCATATCATACAGCACAGAAACAGGCCCTTCAGCCTAGCTGGCCCATACCAGCCAAGGTGCCCCATCTATAATCTATAGTTTCACCTACCCACATTTGACTCATATCCCTCAAATCCTTTCCTATACATGTACCTGTCCAAATGCCTTTTAAATGTTGTTATAGCTTCTGCTGACCAAACTGGTTATCTGAGATAGTCCCATTTGCCTGTTTGGTCTAAATCCTTCTCAACTCTTTCTATCCGTGTACCTATCCAAATGTCTTGTTAACATTGTAATTGTACCTGCCTTTACAGCTTCCTCTGGCAGCCCATTCTATACACCAAACATCCGATGTGAGAAGATGACCCTCAGGTTCCTTTTAAATCCTTCGCCTCTCATCTTAAATCTACGACTTCTAGTTTTAAACTACCAGGGTAAAAAAGACAGTGATTATCCACCTTACCTATGCCCCTCAACTTTATATACCTCTATAAGGTCATCCCTCCTACACTCCAGGGAAAGAAGGCATAGCCTTTCTTCCCTCTCTTATAACTCAAACCTGACAAACCCAATAAAATCCTCATGAATCTTTTCTTCACCTTTTCCAGCGTAATTACATCTTTCAGATGAGTGGGAAATAAAGCAATGTTCTTTCACCCTCAATGGATCTAATTCCTGGAATTCCCTGGCCAATAGCATAGTGAGACAACCTTCACCAGAAGGGCTGCAGCAGTTCAGTTCACCACCATCTCCAGGGTAGTCAGGAATGGGCAATCCTGGCTTTGTCAGCGATACTCAGACGCAAAAAAAACCGGCTACTTGACAAAAGAAAACCAAAGAGCAATTCCTATAGGCAGATGTGAGAAGATGAAGACAACAACCAGCTAAATCAACAAGTAAAGTAACAGCATCAAGCTTGTGTTCATATTAAATGTTTATATTACACAGCAACCCTTTCACCCTGCACTAAGCTAAACGGCTGAAGTCACATTGCAAACGACACTAATGTTCTATATATAAAAGTGTGCAGCAGCTGGGATGATTTTAATAATACTTGGATTGGAGAAGGTGAAGAGGTAACCTATAAAAGGATTTCCAAGTTAATGAAATGTTGCAATAGATGTTTCGGTGGTTCAACAGGAAAATCAGCAGTCTTTGACATAATAAGTCCATGCAAACTTCAAGTAACCTTCTATATAAATTCCACTATAATTTTAAAGAGGTGACAAATGGCCTTGCAGTAATTCATGTTTTTGATTCTATTGTCCAATTTTATTTCCGCTAACTATGCGCAAACAAATATTAGGAAATTATTTTAAATAGTATATTTAACATGCTCAAAGTACAATACGGTTCTAGACATTATTGTTTTATGCTCTATGTAGTTGATAACATAGTCACCAACAGCTTTCATTAAAGTGGTAATTTACGTTACAAATGCTGTGAAATCCGATGAATCTGTGGATTTCATTGTCACAAATGACTGTGAACGCCGTCATTGGGTATTTTGAAACTAGAGATTGACAGGTTCTTGATTAGTTAGGGTGTCCAAGGTTATTGGGGAAAAAGCAGGAGAATGTGGCCAAGGGGAAAAGATAAATCAGCGATGATTAAATGGCCTAATGGATGGGCCAAATGGCCCAATTTTGCCCTTATGACATGAACTTATTATCCAGCATAATTTGAACATGGCAGAATCTCACAAATATGTTTAAGTTTATTATTGTCAAGTGATCCAGTGGCTTTCGCTCCCCTGAGCCTTACCCACAAGGCAGTGGAGTGCTATTTGGCCCATGGCTGGGAGCTGGTTGATGGATGTCAGGACATGTCCACGCGCTGGTGGGCCTACATGCCATATCTCTGGGGCCAAGGTACCTCTGCGAACCTCATGCAGTTTCACCCGGTACCAAAGGTGGTTCCAGTAACCATGTGTTGCCAAGAGGAGGCACTGCGGGAGTCTTGATGATACAGAAGGTACGTGCTGGCAGGGGGAGGCTTAAGCACTCAGCTCCCTCTTTCGCAAAATTTGCTAGCCACCGGCGTCTGGATTTATACCATTGCATTAGACACATTCATAACCCTACAGCTCACACCACAACCAAGTGTACCGAGGTACAATGAAAGCTATGCTTTGCATGCTATCTAATAAAATAAAATCTTACTATCAGGCAACTGAACCATCCGATCAACAGCTAGGATGCTGCCCTGAGCTACCATCTACCTCATTGGAGACCCTTGGGCTACCTTTAATTGGACTTTACTAGACTTTATCTTGCACTAAACGTTATTCCCTTTATTCTGTATCTGTACACTGTGGACGGCTCGATTGCAATCAAGAACAGTTTTTCCGCTGACTGGTTAACACGCAACAAAAGCTTTCCACTGTATGTCGGTACAAGTGACAATAAACTATACTAAACTAATGAATACTATCAGCCCAAACTTAAGTGCAATAGATAAAGTAAAGGATAGATACAGAGTGCAGAATATAGTTCTCAGCACTGTCGCACGTCAGTTCCAGAGACAATAAGTGACAGGGATACCAGGAGATCAGGAAGGTCCTCTGACGGAAACTGCATTTTCCAATCACAGAGGGTGCTCGTCCTTGTCAAGAATCAAGAGAGTTTTTATTGTCGTATATGTCCCAGACAGAACAATGGCATTCTTACTTATCACCTCATCTAAAACATTCTGTGGGTTCTGAGGGCAGGAAAACATTCACCAGGTACTTCCTAATGAACTGATGCACCAATTAACCTAAATCACACATCCAGTTCAGATTCTGGATCTTGAAAGAAAAGTGCACTCAACTATTGGGTCGGGAGACACAAGAAACTGCCGATGCTGAAATCCCGAGCAAACGGTGTTGGAGGAAATCAGCGAGTCAAGCAGCATCTGCGGATGGAATGGACAGATAATGATTTGGTTCGGGACCCTGCTTCAGACAGGTCAGATTAGGTTGCCTAAATAATATAGAGTTTGTCAACAATCTTATTCATTCAAAAATATTGCAGGTAGCTCAGGAGGCGATGCACATTAAATACCAAAGGTTGCTATCCAAGTTACAACGGACTGTCATTGTCCTTGCGAAATCTGTAGTCTATCTCACTAGCAACTCCACTGAGTGCAATGTCAGAGGATTTGTGGAATAGAGGTAAAACAAATCTGCAGTGAATATTTAGTGATAGTAATTATGTGCGAATAGTCTTTTAACAAAGTGTTAATGATTTTCTATCATCCTCTGGCACTGAAAATTAAATATTACATGTGTGGACTCGCAATCCTTCAGATGGTGAATTGTTTTAGAAGCATTTTATACATGAATATTGTCGTCTTATTCCATTTGTCTTTCTGTACTTGAATCTTTAATTGAGTTCAACTTCTCCCCCACTTTAATTGAATATCCTGCCCAATCCTGCTGTTGTTTGCTAATCAAGGGAGATAAAGCACTGGTTACCCTGTTCACTTCAGTCTCATATACCTGGCTTCCCCTCTCTGTGCCAACGCTGACGTCCTCTTTTAGTAAGTTCGTAGTAAAAAAAAATTAAGCAAAAGTCAAATAACAATAGATGTGATCAGATGCTCCACTTTAGCAAAACCTTCTTTTGTTCACTATCAAAAATGAATTCAAAAAGACAGATGCATCCATTTTAAAATGAATTATTCATTCCTTACATGGCAGGCCAGGATAATTTGATGCTCATTTGCCTTCCTGTTGAAAAAGCACGGAGGTGCAGCAGGTAGTGTGACTGCCTAACAGCTCCGGTCTCTGGATGTTCATCAGAGCAGAATTGGGGCCATTCAGCCCATGAAGTCTACTCCGCCATTGATCGTGGCTGATCGGCCTCGCCAGCAGCAGTCCGTCCTTTCATCCTTTTTGTTATTTTTAGATTGTTTAAAAGTATGTTTCTGGAGGTCTCATAGTCTTTTTTATGTGGGGGGTGGGGCAGGTGGAGGGGGAAAACCGTTTTCTCAGTCACTTCCTGGTCGGATATTTCTGAGACTATTCTCCGAGCCGCATCTTTGCCCCCCCCCCCCCCCCCCTTCCTCGTGGCCTACCATCTGGATTTGTGCGGCCTTTCCTGCCGGAGACCGGCCAGAGCTTCAGCAGCAGCGCAGCACTGGATTCCATGGCAGAGCGGGGCGATGCCTTCCTAGGGATCGACGTGTGGAGTTCCGGAGTGTTGGGCCGTTTAACATCGTGGAGGTGTGGTTTGCGGAGCTTCCAGCCACAGGTGGCGCTGACTTTAACGTCGCGGAGTCCTGGGACCCCTTGCCGAAGTCGCCAGCGTTTAATCTCCGCCCAGCTCGGCTTGTGGACTTCTGGAGCTGCGGTCTCTGGTAGAAAGTGGTCGATTCGGAAACTCAATGCCACTGAGTGTTCTCCATTCCGACTCCGGAGCTCCGATCATCCCGGCGAGAGGGCCTGAAGGCCCTGACCATGGGTGGACAAAGAGGAATAGGACTGAACTTTATTGCCTTCTCTCACAGTGGGAAATGTTGATTCTGCTGTGTGGGGATGTTCATGTTAAATTCTATTGTGTTCTTTTTATTCGTATGGCTGTATGGTAATTCAAATCTCACTGTACCAATTGGTGCATGTGATAATAAATGTCTCTTGAACCTAAACTCTTGATCTCTCTTTCCATCTCAACCCCATTCTCCTGCCTTCTGCCCATAATACCTGACAACCGTTATAATCAAGAATCTGTCCATCTCCGCCGTAAAAATATCCATTGACTTAAGTTCCTGTTCATAAATGCGTTCACCATGCGTTTCCTCCCAGAGCCCAAAGATATGCTGGTTGGGAGTTTAACAGGACATTGTAAAATTACCTCTGATCTGGGGTGGCAGTTGAAGCATCGAATGGGAGTGAACGAGTTCGAGAGGGAGATCAGGTTGCAGGGAAACAATCAGGTGAATGAGATTGCTTTGAGAACTGGCACACGCTGGTTGGGTCAAATTATCATAATGAAATATTGAAATCATACAGGAATGTGGAGGGTCTGGAGAAGGTGCAGAAGAGGTTTACCTGAATGCTGCCTGGATTCGTTAGAAGGAAAGTTGGACACACTGAGGCTGAGGGGAGACGTCACAGAAGTATATAACATTATGAGAGGCATGGATAGCATAGACAGTGAGGATGGAAATTCCCAGCATGGAAATGTCAAACGTCTGGATGGCATGGCTTTAAGGTGAGAGGGGCAAAGTTTAAAGACCATGAGCGGGGCAAGTTGAGAGTGGTGGGTGCCTGGAATGTTCTGCCATGTGTTGGTAGTAGAGGCAGATGCAATAGTGCCCTTTTTTAGGTAGGCACATGGAAATGCAAAGAATGGAGGAGTATGGATCACTAGGCAGAGGGGATAAGTTTAACTTGGCATCATATCGGTATGGACATTGTGGTCCTGTGCTGTACTGTTCTATGATTTTGATGTAATATGAAATAACTGCACGGCCATGGACCATTGGTGGGTAATAAGGTGAACAGTTTGCTCAAGGATTATTAAATTCATCAACAGGAAGGAAGAGGAGGATCTATCTGAAGATAGACACAAAATGCTGGAGTAACTCAGTGGGACAGGCAGCATCTCTGGAGAGAAGGAATGGGTGACGTTTCGGGTCGAGACTATCTGAACATGTTTTCCTTGCCTAGCTATTTTTACAACTCGTGTCAGCGTGCCCTTACTACATATGTTCAGAACACTTCCCTCACACTATCTCTGCAAACACTGTTCAGTAACTGGGGGGGTCCATCACTGCTTCAAGCATTACGATGTATTTTCAATGGCCGATAGTGTTTTGAGAGCATTCCTTACACCATATGACATTACACTGAGCAAGTATGCTATGGGTCAACCAGCTTATACAGTGCGACATGGCCTTACACTGGGGGCTCACAACATTCGCTCTGCCCTGTATCTTACCACAAAGCTGTGACACAGAAATGGCGGGAAATTATTGCATTGTAATGAGAACCTGATAAATCTATTCGTTATCCCCAAAAGTATTTTCTGTTAAGCGAGTTAATATTACTTCAGCAGAGAAGGTTAATTGAGGTGTTCGTAAAAAAAAGCAACAAGCAGCAAATTAATCTTACAGCAGCAATTTCGGTTGGCGCAATTTCAAAATAATCAGGAATATTTTTGGAGAAAGTTAAGTTTAATACCCAGTTACATTTTTAGAGGTCAAAATGGCAGTTATATAATAAATAAATGAAAAGACCAATTCAAGATAAAGCTAATAACAGCTGAATGAATATGCCTGAGGGGTATAAGTGACAACTCTCAAAGATTCCAGTCCATCAAATATTTAAAGTATATATTTTTTAATATGTAAAGTTAATTTACCTTCAGTTCTACCTCCAAAGAGCATGGTTTCATAAATTTTAAACAAACCGTTGCAATAGAACACGTGACAAACTTTACCTACAAACCCGGAAATAAAAAAGGACTAATCCCTGAGACGGCAAGCACTCGAAGTCAGTCATTGCTTGATCGTGCACAGTGCAGTAACCAAATAACTCTAGTTTCATTGATGCTTCCAATCATTGTGTGCTGGGTCCGCCTGGATCTCCTGGTTGCTAACTATTTTAACTCTCCTCCCGTTCCAGTGTCCTGGGCCTCCTCCATTGCCAGAGTGAGCCCACATGCAAACTGCAGGAACAGTACTTCATATTCTGCTTGGGTAGCTTACAACCCAATGGTATAAATACTGAATTCTCTAATTTTGGGTTCTCCATCCTTTTTATTAATGCCCCCCCCCTCCCCCCTCCCTCCTCCTTCTCCCTCCCCCCCTCTCTCTTCCTTATGCCCCACTTGGATGCACATTCATTTCTCTGACAACCCTGCCCTTGCTTTCCCCTGTTCCCTTCCTCTGGCTTCACACTTCCAAGCCTCTTCTTATCTGCTTATCTCACAGGCTTTTGTCTTTTCATCTCTAGCCTCTGTCGAACCATCTGTCAATCAACCCTACCTCACTTGTATCCCCCTATCTCTTCCCCCCACTACAATTAGTCTTAAGGGTCCTAACCTGAAAAATCACCTCTCCATGTCAAGTGAATGACTAACCAGGTTCAGAGAGGTTAAGACCACAATGCCAAAGGTTGAAGAGAAGGGTAATCTTTTGCTTTCAGTACAAAGGAGGCTCCTGGGTTTGTCAAGCAACAAAGGGAGCAGGGTGCCACCTACTGCAAGGCATGGGGGAAATATGTATGGACATCACAGTAGATGGTGTGAGCAAAATGGAGAGCTGGGGGGTGGTGCAGTGTAAAGAACTTTGCATTCCTGAGAAAACAATCCAAGTCTGCCCAACCACCCCTGTAGCTAATACCCACTAATACAGGCATCAATTCTGGTAAACCTCCTCTGCAACCTCTCCAACGCCTCCACATCCTGTCAGTAACCAGAATTGCACGGAATACTCCAAATAGGAATTAGCACAGAGATGAAGCATTTCTTCTGAGAGAGAGTTGTGGACCTTTGCAATTCTCTATCTCAGAGAACTGTGAATTGCAAGTCACCAAGCAGATTCAAGCCAGAGACCAAGATAGTTTTGGATGAGGAGAATCAAGGGAGTTTGAATTGGATAGAAAATGGAGTTGAGGCGAAGAATTAGAGCAGCCACAAAATTAAATGGCGGAGCAGGTTTGAATGGCCAAATGACATATTCCTACTATTCTTATGTACTTAAATCATGCTTTGCAGAGGGTGAATTAGTTTTGAAGTCCCTGTCGTAATGTAGAATGCATTGCAACAAATGTGCAGGTTGTGAGCTTCCACAAATAGCAACGTGATAATTATCCAATGTTTTAGTGGTGATAATTGAGCAATACTATTCAGAAATTGCTTCACCCATATTAAATCTGAATACGTGATAATTCTGTTTAAACAAGGATTTGAAAACCACTTTTAATATTGTGATTCTTAATATAGAATCATAGAATTTGCCAAATGATATATCATAACAAAGAACCTTTTAATAACCATTTAAAATACATTTGGGACGGTACATAGATTGGAAAGGTTGAGATGGATATGGGCCAAAGGTGGGTAAATGGGACGAGCTTAGATGGAGCATCTCGGTCAGCATTGACGAGTTGGGCTGAAAGGCTCAAACATGGTCAAAGATGTAGGCTCTAAGAACCATTTTAGAAACATAGAAAATAGGTGCAGGAGTAGGCCATTTGGCGCTTCGAGCCTGCACCGCCATTTAATATGATCATGGCTGATCATCCAACTCAGTATCCTGTACCCGCCTTCTCTCCATACCCCCTGATCCCTTTATCCACAAGGGCCTCATCTAACTCCCTCTTAAATATAGCCAATGAACTGGCCTCAACTACCTTCTGTGGCAGAGAATTCCACAGATTCACCACTCTCTTTTAACCACACCCTTTTAAAGGAGAGGGGCAGAGTACATTAAACAAAGCAGCTAAAAGCACAGAGAGCTTTGATAGAGTGACTGAAATAGCCAAGGGGCGTGAATTGGAGGAACAGAAATCGGGAGAATATAGATCACCAGCAGAATACATTCATGGGAAAGGGCGAGGCTTGGAGGAATTTGCAAAGTGTGCTTTTACCAATTAGGTAAATTACTGACAAATGAGCAAGCCAAATTTTTGTTTTGTACCCAGATCTAGGAAACAAATTGGTGGATCTGTGGTTCACGAGCATTTCATTCATCCCCGGCAAAATGCTCAGAGTCATCACTGATCCCGTCTGTAAACAAATGACTGTGACCCTGAACTCTCCATCCAGCTGATCCTAGGCATAAAGCTGCCGCTGCCACTATGCAGTGCTCGGTTAGGATTTCCGAGACTGCCCATTTTTCCCCCTGAATTATGCAGAGCAAATTCCGACAGCAACAATGGAATCCGAGCGCTTTGTGCCTCAGCTAACCTGGATCATCAATCAATGGAGCAAAGGTCTGACAAGCACCTTTTATTAAAGACCCTATAAAGAGGCTCCATCATTTGCTGCCTCCCTCACCCCAAATGATAAATGAGCTGCAGTTATTAGCATCCCATTTTAATGACAAGCTGCACCCAATATTAACTGTACTTGTCCAGATATAAAATTAATTTTCTAATTACTGTAGCCTCCAACACAGAAATCTAGATTTAACAGACTAAAGCAACTAATTATGCTTTATTTCCCATCCTTCACACTAAAATATTATTATGTTAATTCTTTAATATTTGCTAAACGTTCTCTAAGATTTCACACAAATGTCAGCATGTCAATACAAATAATCCAAGCGTAGATGAACAAACCCGAGGATGCTGCTGCATGCTGTATCGTCCATATTCACATGCCTTTCATTAATGTTAAGCCTAAATGTGTCACTGAGCAGTTATGAGGAGGTTTAATTTGCATTAAGATGCCCACAGTTAATAATAAGCCTGACCCAAATCTATCTTAAATCGAGGAGACACAAGAAACGGTCCGTAGCAGGGTCCCGACCCAAAATGTTGTCTGTCCATTTCCCTCCACAGATGCTGCCTGACCAACTGAGTTCCTCCATTACCCTGTGTTTTGCTACTGTAAGTAGGGTTGCCAACGTTCTCACTCCCAAGTAAGGGTCAAAAAGTCGAAATAAGGGACAAATTCCCGACGGCATGAAGTACAGAAGGCCTTCGTCGAGTCACCGCTGATGGCCTTAACCCATGTTTTTTTTGCTTCCCATTGCTTGTAGCTGCACAGTCTTTTCTGTTTTGCAGGTTTATCCGTATTTGCACATGCAAACCGCCTAAACAACACCAGACGTTACATAAACTTTTTTTTCGCAGGAATTGGATGGAGAGAAAAAAATAACACAAAGCGCTGGAGTAACTCAGCAGGTCCAGCAGCATCTCTGGAGAACATGGAGAGGTGACATTTCGAGTTGGGACCCTACTTCAGACTGATTGAGGTCGGAGAGTGTAAAAGCTGGAAGAGAGGAGGGGCAGGACAAAGGGCCGGGCAAGTATAGACACAAAATGCTGGATAACTCAGCGGGACAGGCAGCATCTCTGGAGAGAAGGAATGGGTTTTGGGTCGAGGCCCTTCTTCAGATTACGTGGACACGGGCAAGGGCAGTTTTAATAGGCAGATGGTTGGACAAAGGCCGCAGAAACCTGGAGAATACAATGAGGGTATGTCTCTGTTAGAACATGACTAGGGTAACCCTGAAGGATAAACTTTGAACAAGGTTATCGGGTCAATGAGATCAATGCGAGTTAGAATGGAAAAAAAGTCAAAAGAATGTATGAATTATAAAATACAGAACAGGCAGATAGATATGCCTGGCAGGTCTGTCTGGGAATGTCCTCCCAGAGAGAAGAAAACATAAAAAAGGGAAAATGTCTTTGAATCTTCAGCACAAATGACCAAAAGGGGAACATGCTGCACTTCTTGCTTGTACCTTTGAATCCTCAGTACATACTGCCTTATGGCACATTCCTTAAAACAAACACCACATTCAAAGATCTTCGTGGAATTGTTTTAACGCTTTGAGATAGCATGAGCAGCTTCAGATTTCAAATATTTTCCAAAACAACAAAGGTTGAAAATCAACAAAAAAAAACTGTAAGATGCGGGAAATCTAAAATAAGAACTGGAAATGCTGAAAATACTGCACAGGTTTGGCTGCAATTGTAGGAAGAGAAACGGAGTCAATACTTCAGGTCAGAGGCTCCTTGTCGGGGGGGGGGGGGGGGGGGGGGGGGGTGGATGGGGGCTGCCATTGTCTCCGACAACGGTACAACCAGTGTGACCATCAGATTAAGCTTAAAACAAGGCTATCTGGTCAATGGGAGAGGTTACAGGCTAGACTAAATATGGTTGGCATTACACAATACAGAGCATGGAAGCCTGCCAGGCTAAGAAATCAAGGGACAAGTTGAAGGGCAACCTTTTCACATAGAGGGTGACGAATATATGGACCATTACATGAAAGGTATTTGAGGCAGGCACTATAACAGCATTTAAAATACATTTGGCCAGGTACATGGATGAGAAAGGTTTAGGGAAGAGGGATATTGTCCAAAGGCGGGAATACTACCTTAGATGCCCAGTTGGGCTGATGGACCTGTTTCCATGCTATATGATTTTTTGACACATTGGACCAAATAGCTCACTCTAGCTTCTTACGTTCTTAACTTTTGAACAGCAAAAATGTTTAATTTTTAATTCACTTAGTTAAAACATTTAGTTAACATTTCCATCGTAGAATTCAATTATGTCTTCTGGAATCACTTTGCCCTTGTAAGAAAAACATATAAGCTTTTGTATATACATCAGTTAACCACTATCAGTCATTTTCCCACTTCATCAACTCAATTTGAAATGTTTATTCAGCATAACTTCCTTTCATAATCAAATATTAGTTAGCTATTGTAATAACAAGAAACTGCTGATGCTGGTTTAGACCAAAGAAAAAGTTGTTATTTTCCAGCTTTCTCTCCTGCTCCCTAGTAATCAGTCTGAAAAAGCGTTCCAACCCAAAAAGTCACCCATCCGTCTTCTCCAAAGATGCTGCCTGACCCGCTGCGTTACTCCAGCATTTTGTGTCTTCCTTGGCTTGCTTTTGTTGCTTTGTACTGCCAAGTACATTAACATTTACAATTTATTTTAGTATTTTCTGCCTCCATGCACATCAAACTAATATCAATTCCAACCCCCAAGCTTTTGAATTTTGTTAGAATATAAAATGTTTCAAACACTGCAGCTCAACCCTTCACCTAATGAGCTGTGAGCAATTTCTGCCACTGGTTTTCACCATAATGTTTGTGTTATGTGTGGAGTTCAATGTTATGATGTTATAAAGGCAGGTATCATAAATGTCTACCTCCCATGCTTCATATATAAGCCTTGGAGCCTTAATACACTCCACACTACTCCCTGTCAACAAATGGGTAAGTGCGCAGGTCAGCTTTTACCTGCTATTCCCACTCAGTAAACTTGTATCCACTGAACAGCTCTACCCAGCCCCACATCACCATGAGGGCTCTGTCGCTCTCATGAGACCTGTCCTTCTCATCTTTTTCAGCTGACCTGTCCTTCTCAAGTTTCAGCTGAACCTCAACTATTTCTTAACCCTTCTGTTGCCAGAACGTCAGCTTGTTCAATATCCAGCCACGGACAAACAACAATTACATGCAAATAAACAGGATGCGGGGAGGTTACCCTCCAACTTTATAAAACCTTGGTCAGACTTCGGTTGGAATACTGCGTGCAGATCTCTGCTGAGCAGCAATCGTCAAACATTTCAAAAAATATTCAAATTACCAATTTAAGTTATAAAAAAGAGCCCAATAATTTGATTAGAAAAATTCAAAATTTACCTTTGCCCTGGGAAGAGAGGAGTACAAGAGTACGAAATAAATTTTATTTAATGCATTAATAGAATGTGGAAACCAGTTTAGTTTAGAGATACAGCATGGAAACCTCATCTATTGCATCCGCTACTCTAGATGTCAGCAGATCTATATCGGTGAGACCAAGCGGAGGTTGGGCGATCATTTCGCCGAACACCTCCGCTCGGTCCGCAATAACCAACCTGACCTCCCGGTGGCTCAGCACTTCAACTCCCCCTCCCACTCCGTATCCGACCTCTCTGTCCTGGGTCTCCTCCATGGCCAGAGTGAGCAACACCGGAAATTGGAGGAACAGCACCTCATATTCCGCTTGGGGAGTCTGCATCCTGGGGGCATGAACATCGAATTCTCCCAATTTTGTTAGTACTTGCTGTCTCCTCCCATCCCCCAGCCTTTGGGCTCCTCCTCCTTTTTCCTTTCTTCTCCCCGCCCCCCCACCCCCGATCAGTCTGAAGAAGGGTTTCGGCCCGAAACGTTGCCTATTTCCTTCGCTCCATAGATGCTGCTGCACCCGCTGAGTTTCTCCAGCTTTTTTGTGTACCAGCATGGAAACCACTTCGGCTCACTGAGTCCACACCGACCATTGATCACCTGTTCACACTAGTTTCCCACTTTTTCATCCACACCTTACACACCTGGGGCAATTTACAGAAGTCAACTCAGCGACAAACCCCCACGTTTTGGGGGATTAGGAGGAAACTGGAGCACCTGGAGGAAGCTCACGCGGTCACAGGGAGAACGTGCAAACTGCACACAGACAGCACCTGAGGTCCGGATTGAACCCGGGTCACCAGCTCTGTGAGGCAGCAGCTCTACCAGCTGAACCACTATGCCTATTCCATCTCTGATACTCCACCTCTTCAGTTTATTAAAAGTGCCTGTTGGGTTGAATACCTGTAGAAGTGTACACACACAGTAAATGACTGCTTGCCTGCACAGTGCCAAAGGCTGAACACAAATTCAATACTGGGATATATTTTTGCATGTTATTTCTTTCCACAAGTTCCATCCATTTCAATGACTAGTTCAACATCTGGTATCTTGACTGAGCCATTTATTATGCACGAACATTGAATGCTACAAAGCTGTGGAGCTGGAAACTATTGCGCTGATCCTAATGCCGTCCTCAATCAATGTCCACACAGGCACAACTTCCAACAATAATGGTATCGGAACCAACAATTTGTTCTGCTGTTCTCTCCCTTGTTAAAGAAATTAGACCAAATCTATAGTAGCTCATGACAACAACCAGACGCAGTCAAACAGAGAAAGAACTGGGGACTTTTCAATTCCACATAATATCTATTCCACATAATTCCACTATTCAATTCCACAGTGAAATGTCCTCCTACCATCAGAACAGGGACCGAGTACATGCTCTGAAGGTTGCATCTGGTTTGAGAGATGATTTTTTTCTGCTATTGGATGCACCAAACAAACATAGAACTTACAACAGTACAGAACAGGAATAGATCCTTCACCCCATAATGTCTGAGGACAAGTTAAACCCATCTCCTCGGCCTGCACATGATCCATACCCTGAATATCAGATCGAAAAGCCCCTCAAAATGCCACTATTGTTTATGCTTCCACCACCACCTCTGGCAACCCGCATCTGGCACCCACAGCTCAGTGTTTAAAAAACTTGCCCCGTACATCTCCTTCAAACTTTGTCCCTCTCTCCTTAAAGCTATGCCCTCTAGTCTTTGGCATTTTCACCCTGGAAAAAAAGTTCTAACTGTCAGAGTATGATTCTCATCACTTTGTCTTCTTCTATCAGATCTCCCCTCAACCGCCAATGCTCAAGAAAAAAAAACCAATACAAGTTTCTCTAACCACTTCTTATAGCTAATACCCTCTAATCCAAGCATTCAAGTACCCTCTCTAAAGCCTCCATGTCCTTCCTGTAATGGGGCAAAGTGAACTGCACATAATATTCAAAATGTAGCCTCACCAAAAGTCCTGTATTCTGAACTATTTTGTAATTAAATTAGCATAACTTTAATCTTCACTCACACATGCTGTCTTAACTAAGGCTAGGGGCACCAGATAAATCCAATCACCCTAAAACTTGACAAAAGAAAGCAACTCAATCCATCAAGACTTTCTCAATGAGGCCCTCAGAATTTGCAAATCAGGCACTCAAGGTCATCATTAAATCATCTGGGCCTAATGTAGCGTTTTGTTCCTAGGGCATGTAATTCAAAGCATCCTTGGGCCATGGAAATTGGCCCACAGTGAAGTAGATGGATAAAAGAATTCTTAATGGATATGGCATATATTAGGATGACGGTCAAATAACTTTTTCAGATAATATGAAGATTTTCTCTGAGTGAATATTTGAGCTTCAGCAGGGTAGGTTTAGGTTTAGATTTATTATTGCCACATGTACAATGAAAAGCTTTGATTTGCTTGCTGTCCAAAAAGATCAGATATGCCATACATAAATACAATCACTTCAAACTGGAATATAAAGGGGAAGATACAGAGTGCAGAATATAATTCTCAGCATTGTAGTAGATCAGTTCCGTACAGAAAGTCCAATGTTCTCAATGGGGTAGAGGTGAATCGGACAGTATCCCAGTTTATGAAAAGACCATTCAGAAGCTTGATAACCGAGGAAGAAGCTGTTCCTCAATCCGGTAGAGTGAGCTTTCAAGTTTCTGTACCTACTGCCAGATTGGAGGAGTGATAAGAAGGAATGACTGAGGCGGGACAAGTCTTTGATTATGTTGGTTGCTTTTCCGAGGCAGCGTGCAATGTAGATGGAGTCGATGGTGGGGAGTCTGGTCTGTGTGATGGACTGGGCTACATCCACAACTTCCTACAATTCCTTGGGGTCTTGGGCAGAGCTGTTCCCAAACCAAACGGTGATGTAACCCGACAGTATGCTTTCTATGTTACTTCTCTGGATGGCGAAGGTACAAGCGTAGTGATACCAACAACCATCACCACCCTGGCCACGCTCTCATCTCACTGCTGCCATCGGAAAGAACGTACAGGAGCTTGAAAACCGTGAGCTGCAGGTTCAAGAACAACTTCTTCCCAGAAACCATCAGACTCTTGAACACTGCACAACACTGACCTCAACAACTATGAACTTGTATGTAGACACGATGATTTAGAAGATGCTGGTTTGCAAAAAAAAGCATGAGAGCAGAACAAAGCGAGTGATAGGTGGGTACAGGTAAGAGTGGGGGGGGGGGGGGGTTTATTGGCAGATGGTTGGACAAAGGCCAGAGATGAAAAGTCAAAGCCCAACCTCTCTCCCTTCCTACTACAATCAGTCTGAAGAAGAGCCCTGACCAGAAACGTCACCTATCCAAGTTCTCCAGAGATGCCGTCTGAAGGGCTGAGTCACTTCAGCACTACGTATCTCTTTATGATTTTCTACAGATTGTTTCTTTGGTTGCACTATTATGGTGACCTAATATTATGGATATAATTTACAATATTATTGATTATTATACATTTAACCGTGTGATTGTTTTAATGAACCTGTGAAGCTGCGGCAAGTAAGAATGTAAATGTTCCGTTGCTAGTACATATGACAATTAGACACTCTTGACTCTCATTAAATGCTTTGCATTGGAAACTGTGAACAAATGCAATCAACTGTAGTTTGTAGCAATGGGTAGCAATGGAACAACCTCTAAGTGAGCAATTTACAGATAAAAATCTCAACAGAAAGCCAGTCAATTAATGCAAAAAATAAGCTGTTGAAGGATCTCAAGTTCCTCCGGCAGTTTGTTTTGTGGGTTTCAGCAAGAGCAGTCTCCGTGTGCCAGCAATTATTTAATGTGGGTTCTTCTGATCATCAGACTGAGATTTACAGTATAAGCAGCAACAATTGACTTCTAGGCCATGAGAATTTAGTTCTTTAATTGCCCAGTAATTTCTAGCTGCCACTCAGAATATCAATTTACCACTTCACCAGCCTGGAATCCCACCCACTGACTGACAACCTTGCCATAGTATGGAAACAGGCCCGTCGGCCCACCGAGTCCATGCTGACCATCAATCACACGAGTTCTATGTTATCCCACTTTCCCATCCATTCCCTACGCACTAGTGGCAATTTACAGAGCCCAATTAACCTACAAACCCCACGTCTTTGGGATAAGGGAGGAAATCAGAGCACCCGGAGGAAACCCATGTGGTCACAAGGAGATGTGTAGGAAGGAACTGCAGATGCTGGTTTAAACCGAAGATTGACACAAAATACTAGAGTAACTCAGCGGGACAGGCAGCATCTCTGGAGAGAAGGAATGGGTGACGTTTCGGGTCGAGACCCTGAAGATGGGTCTCTGGTGAACTCTACACAGACAGGACCCAAGGTCAGGGTCTCTGGTGCTGTGAGGCAGCAACTCTACCAACTGCGCCACAGTGTTGGCCTAAAACAAAAATTGCACGCGCACACACATCCCCACCCGTTACTCCTAGGAGACCTGCTGGAGCTATAGTCAACAGGATTCCAACCTGTGAAGGGAATCCCCAATAGATTTCTAGTAAGTGTTCTAGTAACAGCACTTCAGCCCAACTTGCCTATGCCAACCAAGATGCCCCATCTACACTCGTCCCACATGTCCACATTTGGCCCTTATCCCTCTAAACTTTTCCTATCCATGCACCTGTTCAAATGTCTTTTAAATATTGTTATTGTATCAAAGACAGGTGCACGGAGTTGAAATAATATTTAGTTCATCCAATTCCAAAATCGTTCATCTCAGGCTAGGAAAAGATTTGTACTGGAACGAGCCTCTACATGCTCATCCATTAGAAAGGGTAGACCATTGGATGAAGTGCACTTTTTTTCAGATGTCTTGCACTCTGTTGTGTGGTCAACTCACACATAAATTGACACCTCTGTTACCACTGGAATCCAACTGAGCATGTTCCCTAAACATTGCTCAGTTGGGTTCCAACTCAGGGCTGTTATTGCATATGGTGGAAGTGCTGTAAATTTTAATTATGTGAAGATCGACTAAATCTGTTCCTGTTTGCTGGGCTAAACACAAAGTGCTGGAGGAACTCAACAGGTCAGGCAGCATCTGTAATGGGAATGCTCAGGCTGTGTGGATTTTAACTCCAAAGGCAAGCCTTCTTACTTGAATATAGACAATGCACGTAGACATTTTAGTTTAGAGATACAGCATGGAATAAGGTTCAGGCCCACCGATACCATGACAACCATCAATCACCCGTTCAAACTAGTTGTATGTTATGTGTATGAAGGAACTGCAGATGCTTGTTTAAACCAAAGATAAACTTAAACTGCTGGAGTAACTCAGCGGGACAGGCAGCATCTCTGGAGAGAAGGAACGGGTGACGTTTCGGGTCAAGACCCTTATTCAGACTGGATATAGGTTTTGTCTACCTTCGATTTTCCAGCATCTGCAGTTCCTTCTTAAACATTCAGACTGGTATGTTGTCCCACTTTCTCATCCACTCCTTACACACCAGGGCCATACACAGGCAAATGGAACTAGCTTAGAAGGGAAATTCTAGTCAGCATGGACAAGTTGGGCTGAAGGGCCCTGTGGCCACGCTGTATGATTCTCTGGCTCTGCAACTCTACAGCAGTCAATTAACCTACAAGCCCCCACGTCCTTGGGACGTGGGAGGAAACTGGAGCACCTGGAGGAAACCTACTTGGTCAAAGGGAGAACGTGCAAACTCCACACAGATAGCACCCAAGGGCAGGATTGAACCCGGGTCACCAGCACTGTGAGGCAGCAGCTCTACCAGTTGCTCCACACTTGGCAAGTCAGCATGGTGCTCAGTTGTCATGTTGTCATCCAATCGAGCCACATCTCCATCGATCCTTTAACTATCAGACAGAGATTGTCATGAATATTGATATAGGTTTTGTCATCTGCAGTACCCAAAGTCAGTGACGAGGACATTAAGCAGCACCTTAAGCTTCTTCCACAACACAGGAGTTTGTGGAATAATCTGGGAGGCTGCTACACCAATAACAAGGATTTTAAATTCAGAATTTGTATAGTCAGTGATGGGAACAATGTTTATTACGCACATACACCGAGATAAATTTGTAGTGCAGAAGCACCTTCAGTTTAACATACACGCAAAATGATTTCTGCTCAGCAACAAATGGAAGTGTAATTTCAAAGTTAACTGCACCAGTGGTCCAGATAAACTCTGACTACAAACCAATTATAGTTGCCGTGTGAGTGCATCCTAAAATTGGAAGTAATGGTTGGTCTGAATGCATCCCAAGGTAAGAAAATAGCAGGAAGAGCATGGGCAAAATAGGTTACAGAAGCTCATCGGTGATGAAAACTTCATGATTCACTGATCAAAATACATTCCATCATAAAGCAGTTACAGTACATTGCAAATTCATCCGAAGCTAAAGCAGATGCCCTTTAAGATCCAGAGGACCTCTAGTTTAATTGAAGGATACAACGCGGTAGAAGGCCCTTCGGCCCACCAAGTCAGTGCCGACCAGCGATCCCCACACAATAACACTATCCTACACACATTAGGGACAATTTATAATTTTTCGAAAGAAGAAAAACATACCAGTATGTTTTTGGAGTGTAGGAAAAAACCGGAGCACCCAGCAAAAGCCCATGCGGGCACAGGGAGAGCGTACAAACTCCTCACAAACTGTGCCGCCTGCTCTAATTACAAGGTGAGATTGTTTAACCCCACTGGCCATAATAATTTGCTGTATAACCAGACAATAACACGCCAGGTGATTCCATTTTATATCACAAAAGATCCAGAGATGAGAAAACTTGGTCTCATACGAAGACTATAATCTTCTCTCCTTCAGTCACGGTGGCGCAGCAGTAGAGTTGCTGCCCTACAGCGAATGCAGCGCCGTAGACCCGGGTGCGATCTCTACTATGGGTGCTGTCTGTACGGAGTTTGTTCGTTCTCCCCATGACTTGCGTGGGGTTTCTCCGAAGTCTTCGGTTTCCTCCCACATTCCAAAGACGTACAGGTTTGTAGGTTAAATGGCTTAGTAAATGTAAAAATTGTCGCTAGTGTGTGTAGGATAGTGTTAATAGTGCGGGGATCGCTGGTCAGTGCAGGGATCACTGGTCGGTGCGGACCCGGTGGGCCGAAGGGCCTGTTTATGTGCTGTATCTCTAAACTAAACTAAAGACAATCGAGTGATATAATAAACTGCTCGCTATTGTTTTTGTATTTGTAATCAAAATAAGAAAAAAACAATTACACAAACATTACACCTGCATTTGATCCATTATATCAATCCGTTCGATCAGAACCCACAGTCTGCTTTTGCTTGTTATCAAGTCTGCTGAGCATCCTACTTAACAAAAACATGCTTTGAAGTCAGGTAGCACATTTATTGTTCTGTATACTTCGCATAAATCATTTAAATGGCTCTCTCTGGTATTTCACTATAATAAAATAATCTCTTCACACTCAATACCTATCTGTAAAGATTAAAATTTATCACATTGCCGGCTGTATTTTTACAAAATCACACACTCACAAACGATTGAAAAAACAATGGAGATAAATAAAAGTAACGGCAAAAATAAAAGTCACAGAATAATACTGGAAATACAGAAAAGTCTATCAGACAACAATGAATATTTTAGAAATTCTTTATCAGCTTATCAAAACACAACAATATTTCTTTACAGCTGCTGACAGAAACATTTTTGTACTCTCCAGCAATTTTGATGGCAAACTGATAGCTCTATCCTGTGCCACCAAGTTTCCAACTCTTAGGCAGCTAAAAGAGATTGTATTTGATATGAAGCCAACTCATCTCACGCCTACCCCACATGCGCAGATAGTGACTACATGTCTGGGCACCATGATCTCTCCAGTTATAAGCAGATCCAGTTATCATCCATCCCCATGACCGGTGGTTTATATCCCACGTAAAAACATAATTATGGTTCATTCAGCCCCTCATGCCTGCACCACCGTTCAAGTAAACCTCCTGGAGATCTTTGACCACAGACCACACATCTGCTCTAACTGCATTTTCCTTGATTCTCTGAATATCACATCATCTCCCAACAGTAGATCTAAACACAATTAATCCCTCCTCCGAGACATCCCACCCCAACCACACCAGCTCAGGATGCCTAGTACCCCAGCCAAGATTTACAAGCACAGATCAAATGGAAAGTTGGGCAGAGGGAACTGAATCCCAACGTCGCAAGAAGTCATATGGTATGCTTGCATTAATTGCTAGGAGCATTCAGTATATGAGTCAGGAAGTCATGATGCAGTTTTATAGGACATTGGTTAGTCCGCAATTGGAGTATCAGAAGGCAGTGGAGGCCAATTCTCTGGATGCTTTCAAGAGAGTTAGATAGAGCTCTTAAAGATAGCGGAGTCAGGGGATATGGTGAGAAGGCAGGAACGGGGTACTGAATGTGGATGATCAGCCATGATCACAGTGAATGGAGGTGCTGGCTCAAAGGGCCGAATGGCCTACTCCTGCACCTATTGTCTATTGTCTATCATGTTCAATTCTGGTCACCCCATTATAGGAAGCTATGGAAAGTGTTACCCGAATTATAAAACACTATGATTAGAGGGTATTAAGTACAGGGAGAGGTTGGACAAACGTGGATTGTTTTCTCTGGAACGCCAAATGTTGCAGGAAGACATGATGGAACTATATAAAATTATGAGAGGCATAGATAGTCAGTCGTAACCTTTTTTTTCCCAGGATGGAAATATCAAATACTAGAGGGCATAGCTTAAAGGTGAAAGGGGCAAAATTTAAAGATGTGCAGAGCAAGTATTTAATACAGAGGGTGGTAACTGTCTGGAACGTGCAGCTGGGGGGTGGTAGTTAAGATAGTGGCACTTTTGGATAGGCACATGGATATGCAGGGAATGGAGGGACATGGATCATGAACAGGCAGATGAGGTGGTCTGGGCATGATGTTCACCACAGACATTGTGGGCCGAATGGCCTATTCCTGTGCTGTAACGTTCTTTGTGACGCATTTTGGAGAGTCAATTAGGATAGGACATATACAGTAAATGGGACAGCACTAAGGAATGTGATGAGAGATCTTGGGAGTCCAAGTCCCTAGTTCCCTGAAAGTGGCCACACAAGGAGATGGGGTGGTGGAAAAGGCACATGGAACATTTGCCTTCGTAGGTCAGGGATGGAAAATAAAGATAGGGAGGAAATGTTGCAACTTTACAAAACATTGGTCAGATTGCATTTGTAGTACTGTGTGCAGTTCTGGCCATCACACTATTGGAAGGATGTGTTTGCATTGGAGAGGGTGCAGAGGAGATTCACCAGGATGTTGCTTGGATTGGAGGATGTTAGTTTTGGGGAGAGATTGGACAGGCTGGGCTTGTTTTCCCTGGAGTGCAGGAAGCCAAGGGGTGACCTGACAGTACATTTGCTTACAAGCCATGGATTGGGTTGATATTTCCAATAGTTAATGTTTCAAAAAGATGTCAAAGGTTTAAGGTGAGAGGAAGCGCTATAAAGGCGACCCAGGATTAAAAAAAATTGTTTATACAAAGAGTGGGTGATATATGAAACACACTGCCAGAGGAGGTGGCGGAATCAGATAGATTCACTATGCTTAAGAGGCGTTTGGACAAACACTTAAATAGGTAAGACATATTTACAGTCCAAATGTGGGCAAACGGAATTAGTGTAGATGGGCCTAAAGTTCGGCATGGATGTGAAGGACCAAATGGCTAGTTCCCGCTCCATCCGTGACCCCGTACTGACTTCTTCCCAGTGACCCCATCCTATCCCCTCCCCCCGTCCTGACCCCCTGCCCAGTGACCGCAGTCCTCTACCCCTGTTGTGACCCCGTCCGACCTCCATCTGTGACCCCCTTCTAGTCTTATCTCCCCCCACTCCAATCCGTGACCCCCATCCTCACCCCCTGCCCAGTGACCCCATCTTGCCCCTTGTCCTTGATCCATTCCTGGCCCTCTCGTGATCCCTATCCATGGCAATACTGTGACCCTGTCATTACGCCCTTTAACCCTGACCTTATCCCCGTCCATGACCCCTGCTCATGACCCATCCTACGCCTCCGTCCCTGTCCCCCTGCCCAGTGACCATGACCTGCCCCACCCCCCACCCACCTTGCCCTCCTGCCCAGTGACCTCTTCCTAGCCCTCCCGTGACCCTGTCCTGCTTCCCTGTCCATGACCCCGATCCATGACCCGGTCATGCCCACACATGTGACCCCACACGTGACCCCCACCTTCCCCCTTCCCTCCTCCGAGCCCAGTGACCCTCCCCCCCACCGGCGCCTCCACTGCGACCCGGCCCCCCTCCCCGCTCCCCGCTCCCCGCTCCCCCCCCTCGCGGCCGCCATTACCTCCCGCCTCAGGCCGCAGCCTCCCGTCTCCAAGCAGCAGCGACAGCAACGTGACGTCAGCGCGCTCCACACGCACGGTGGGGGTCGACGTCACGGCGTAGTGCACGCCCCTCCCGGCGAATGCTGGGAGTTGTAGTCCATCTCAGCTGCCCTTTGGCCACAACATCTGTGTGGAAGGTACACAAAATTGCTGGGGAAACTCAGCGGGTGCAGCAGCATCTATGGAGCGAAGGAAATAGTGACCCTCCCCCCCTAGATGCTGCTGCACCCGCTGAGTTTCCCCAGCAATTTTGTGTACCTTCGATATTCCAGCATCTGCAGTTCCCGTTTGAACACATCTGTGTGGAAGATGCACCACGACCTCTTGGCTCCCAATCAATACTAAACCTTCTCATAAGCGCAATCACTTTTATAGAGCTCTGAAAGAGGCCCTTTGGCCCATACCAACCATCAGCCACCCATTTATCTCATTATACCACAGATACCACAGATAATGCTGGAGTACAACAGGTCAGGCAGCTTCACTGGAGAACATGGATAGGTGACGTTTCGAGTCGGGACCCTACTTCAGACGCTATGGGTGTCAACCCAAAACTCCACCCGTCCTTTTTCTCCAAAGATGCTGCCTGACCCGTTGAGTTACTCCAGCACTTTGTGTCTATCTTTGGATAACACCAGCAGATGCAGCTTTTTTCAATCTCATTTCACACTCACCCCAATCCCATCTGGTTCCCCCAGATTCTACCGCTCAAGCACATACTAGGGGCAATTTACAGAAGGTCAATCAACCTAAAAATCTACCCTCCCTTGTAAAGCTGGTCACCGCTATGAAACCTGCTACCTGCCCCCTCGACGTTTTCCCCTCTGCCCTTCTGAAGGATGTCTTTGCAATAGCCGGTCCCAGCATTCTCGCCATCATCAACAGTTCTCTGGCCACTGGCACTGTTCCTACCTGCTTCAAACACGCGGTGGTCCAGCCCCTCCTGAAAAAAACCTAACCTAGACCCCACCTTGCCTAGCAACTACAGACCTATTTCCAAACTGCCTTTCCTTTCAAAAGTCCTTGAAAAGGTAATTTTAAATCAACTTATGCCTTACCTACACCAAAATACCATCCTGGAAACTTTCCAATCAGGTTTCAGGGCCCACCACAGCACAGAGTCTGCCTTGTTGAAGGTACATAACGATCTATTTCTCACCATTGACTCCGGCGACTGTGCAATCCTGCTCCTTCTCGACCTCAGCGCAGCATTTGACACTGTCGACCACACCATCCTAATTGACCGTCTCTGGTACGGGGTTGGTATTGATGGCACTGCCCTGAGCTGGTTCGTCTCCTACCTCAAAGATAGGATTTTCTCTACAAACATAGGTAACTCTTTCTCCTCCCCAGCTAGCCTTTGCTGCGGGGCTCCACAAGGCTCCATCCCAGGCCCCATTCTCTTCCCCCTGTATATGCTCCCCAGGTCAAGTCATTCAAAGGCACAGCATTTCCTTCCACTGCTATGCAGACGATACACAACTCTATCTCTCCCTGAAACCTAACAACCGATCAAATCTACTCAGCCTTACCCACTGCCTCGAGGATATAAAGTGTTGGATGGCCCAGAACTTCCTCCAACTAAACGAGAGTAATTCTGAGGTTATCCTACTCAGCCCCTCGGACTCTATCAAAACGATAGCAGGCAGCCTTGGAAGCCTTACCCCACTACTCAAATCTCATGCCAAAAACCTTGGCGTGATATTTGACTCCGCATTGAAATTTGACAAACAAGTCAATGCCGTGGTAAAAGCTAGCTTCTTCCAGCTTCGGACGATAGCTAAAGTAAAACCTTTCCTCCAATTTGACGACCTCGAAAAGATCATCCACTCATTTATCTCCTCCCGCCTAGATTACTGCAACTCCCTTTACACTGGCATCAGCCAATCATCCCTGTCCTGCCTGCAATTGGTCCAAAACACCACCGCGAGACTCCTGACGGGCTCCCGAAAAAAGGACCACATCACCCGATCCTGGCCTCTCTC
Source organism: Amblyraja radiata (assembly GCF_010909765.2). Classification (NCBI taxonomy): domain Eukaryota; kingdom Metazoa; phylum Chordata; class Chondrichthyes; order Rajiformes; family Rajidae; genus Amblyraja; species Amblyraja radiata. The sequence continues at coordinate 39,444,301 of NC_045970.1, read as the reverse complement.
CACTGGCTCCCAGTGCGGTTCCGAATCAATTTCAAGCTCCGTCTTTTTGTTTACAAAGCCCTTAACGGGCTTGCCCCCACCTACATCAAAAATCTGCTATCCAACCAAACAACCTCCAGGTCCCTCACATCGGCCGACTTGGGGTTACTGACCATCCCGCGGTCTAGGCATAAGCTCAGGGGCAACCGCGTTTTTGCGGTTGCAGCACCTAGACTATGGAACAGCATCCCTCTTCCCATCAGAACTGCCCCCTCCATCAACTCTTTTAAGTCTAGACTTAAAACTTATTTCTACTCTCAAGCCTTTCTTGAGGTCCTCTGAGCGAGCGCTGTATGTATGTATTTATGTATGTATTGTTGATCAATGTACCACTGTTTGTAGCACGTTAGTACCTGCACTAATGTAAAGCACTTTGGTCAACAAGAGTTGTTTTTAAATGTGCTATAGAAATAAAATTGACTTGACTTGACATTTTGGGCTATTGGGAGGAAACCGAAGCACCCAGATGTGGGGAGAGGGAGGGAACATGCAAGCTCCACAAAGACAGCACCCAAGGTCAGGACTGATCATAAATCTCTGACTGTGAGGCAGCTCTACCATCTTTGAACTCAATGGTCAGCCATCACCGGTGAAAGGAATGGACAGACGATATTTGAGGTCGGGCTCCATCTTCAGACCCTTCCACAGGTCCTTTCCTTTCTTTCCTGGACATCTCTTCAAATTCAAGTTCAAGTTCGCATTTATTGTCATTTTACCAAGATACAGTGGAATTTGAGAACCAGTACTTTTTTGCCGCATCATATTGGCACCTCTAAAAGGTGTAGTGCTTATTATTTTCATGTGTTTAAATTTTCCTTTGGGCAGCTTACAAATTAACGACACGAAATTTTGGTGAACTCTATCAACCCCCCCCCTCCGCCCCACGCACCAAATCCTTGTTTACCTGCACAGCATCCGCTACCCCCCTCCCCTGTGCCCCACTTGGACACACTATTTCTCACCTCCCCCTTCTACCTACATTCCTTCCTCTGGCTTCGCAATTCGCACCTCTTGAATCCTTTTATCTCACACCTGCTTTGTCATCTCTAGCCTTCGTCCAACCATCTGCTTCTCAACCCCACCTCCCCTCAAATGTTCACCTATTACCTGCTTTCCCCTGACCCTACTCACTTCCTGCTTTCTAACCCCCATCCATAATCAGTCTGAAAGGGGCTCCCGACCTGAAACGTCATCTAGTTCAAGTTCAAGTTCAAGTGAGTTTATTGTCATGTGTCCCTGTATAGGACAATGAAATTCTTGCTTTGCTTAAGCACACAGAAAATAGTAGGCATTTACTACAAAACAGATAAATGTGTCCATATACCATGATATAAATATATACACACATGAATAAATAAACTGGTAGTGCAAATAACAGAAAGTGGTTGCTAATAATCAGAGTTTTGTCCGAGCCAGGTTTAATAGCCTGATGGCTGAGGGGAAGTAGCTATTCCTGAACCTGGTTGTTGCAGTCTTCAGGCTCCTGTACCTTCTACCTGAAGGTAGCAGGGAGATGAGTGTGTGGCCAGGATGGTGTGGGTCTTTGATGATACTGCCAGCCTTTTTGAGGCAGCGACTGCGATAAATCCCCTCGATGGAAGGAAGGTCAGAGCCGATGATGGACTGGGCAGTGTTTACTACTTTTTGTAGTCTTTTCCTCTCCAGGGCGCTCAAATTGCCGAACCAAGCCACGATGCAACCGGCAGCATGCTCTCGACTGTGCACCTGTAGAAGTTAGAGAGAGTCTTCCTTGACAATCCGACTCTCCGTAATCTTCTCAGGAAGTAGAGGCGCTGATGAGCTTTTTGATAATTGCGTTAGTGTTCTCGGACCAGGAAAGATCTTCAGAGATGTGCACGCCCAGGAATTTGAAGTTCTTGACCCTTTCAACCATCGACCCGTTGATATAAATGGGGCTGTGGGTCCCCCTCCTACTCCTTCCAAAGTCCACAATCAGTTCCTTGGTTTTGCTGGTGTTGAGGGCCAGGTTATTGCGCTGGCACCATATGGACAGTTGCTTGATCTCTCTTCTGTATTCTGACTCATCCCCATCAGTGATACGCCCCACAATAGTGGTGTCGTCAGCGAACTTGATGATGGAGTTCATTCTTTAGAGATGCTGCCCGACCCTCTGAGTTACTCCAGAACGTTGTGTCCTTTTTTGTTTAATTTTTACCCTATGTGGAATTTACACATTCTAGTTTTTAGTTTATTAAATTAGAAGTTGATTGGTAATAAAATCAAAAATAGAAATGGAAGGGGAATATACTGATGGAAAAATTGTAAACAAATATAGCTAAATTTGTAATTGACATGCTTATAGGCACCAATATCATCTGCAGCCACCTATCAATTGTCACATTTTGCCCCCTCTCTCACCTATCCTTTACAGCTTTCTTCCACCTAATTCATCAGTTTGAAGAAGGGTTCCTAACCTGAAACGTCATCTGTCCATTCCCTGACCCGCTGAGTTACTGCAACACTGTGTGTTTTACTGTGTAAAGTTTATGTTCATAAATTCTAAGAGCGGAATTAGGCCATACAGCCCATCAAGTCTACTCTGCCATTCAATCATGGCTGATCTATCTTTCCCTCTCAACCCCATTCTCCTGCCTGTGTAGGAAGGAACTGCAGATGGTGGTTTAAACCGAAGATAGACACAAAAAGCTGGAGTAACCCAGCGGGACAGACAGCATCTCTGGAGAAAAGGAATAGGTGATGTCCTATGAAGGGGCTCGACCCGAAATGTCACCTATTCATTTTCTCCAGAGATGCTGTCTGACCCACTTACTTCAGCTTTTTTTGTCTATCTTCCATTCTCCAGACTTCTCCCCATAACCCCTAACAGTAATCAGGAAACTGTCAATCTTAAAAATATCCATTGGCTTGTCCTCCACAACTGTCTGTGGCTAAAAGCTGCTCACTGCACCCATGCTGCTCCCTCCATAAGCCCATTCAAGAAATCATCGTGCACCGTGCATGGGGCGGCACAGTGGCGCAGAGGTAAGAGTTGCTGCCTTACACCATCAGATACCTGGATTCGATCCCGACTAGGGGTGTTGTCTGTACGGAGTTTGTTCCTTCTCCCTGTGACTGCATGGGTTTTCTCCAGGTGCTCCGGTTTCCTCCCGTACTCCAAAAGACATGCGGGTTTGTAAGTCAATTGGCTTATGTAAATTGTCCCTAGTGTGTAGGATAGAACTAGTGTGAACGGGCGATCGCCGGTCGGTACGGACTCAGTGGGCTGAAGGGCCTGCTTCCATGCTGTATCTTTAAACCTAAAATTAAAACCAAGCACCAGAAGCAAGGTCAGTGATCGAGGCGGCACTAAAGCTGCTTCTCTGTCAACGTAAATCAAGTGTAAAGAAGAGTTTCTGCCCGAAACGTCACCCATTCCTTCTCCCCAGAGATGCTGCCTGTCCCACTGAATTACTCCAGCTTTTTGTGTCCATCTTTGGTTTAAACCAGCATCTGCAGCTCCTTCTTACATAAATCAAGTGTTAACCTTCCAGACTGGAAGTGCCGTGTATGTTCTTCAGGGTCTCTGCTTTTCTTGTACGTGCAGTAAATGTACAGGTTGAGCATCCTTTATCAGCACAGAACATTGACCAAAACGTCAAAGCATTGATTTCTGAGGGCTGTGCATTAAATTTTCCTTTTTATTTGCACATTTTTACGCTCGCTGTTTAGTATATTTGATTGCGGCAATGGGAGATTTCTTCGCCTTACTGTGGAGAATGAAATATTTATGACAGACCAGACTATCAGGAATAAATTTAGCTTCAGTCATGACAACCATTAGTCAAGTACCACTGTCAAGGTGGAGTGGGTTGCACCATGGTTGTAGGACCGCAGTAGTGAGCAGTGGGCCAGATGTACCGCCACATTTGGTAAAGGGCTCCAGTGACTCTGAACGCCCATTCGGCCCATCTTTCCCTCTCAACCCCATTCACCTGCCTTCTCCCCATAACCACTAACACCCTTACGAAACAATAACCTGTCAATCTCCACCTTAAAAATATCCATTGACTTGGCCTCCACAGACATCTATGGCAATAAATTCCACAGATTCACTTCCCTCTGGCTAATGAAATCCTCCTCATATCCTTGCTAAAGCCACGTCCTTTTATTCTGAAGCTGTCCCCTCTGGTCCTGGAAGCTCCCACTAGTGGAAACATCCTCTCCACGTCTACTCTATCCAGGCCTTTCATTATTCGGTAAATCCACCAATACTATCAGATCCCTTACCAAAAAAAATTCCGAAAGTCATTGTACACCATGTGACAGGAAGCCTGAAGAGGGAAAACATGCAGTAAATGTAACAAAGATTGCTCATTAGTTTGGAGATACAGCATGGAAACAGGCCCTTCGGCCCACCAAGTCCACGTTGACCATCGATCAACCGTTTACACCACTTCTATGTTATCCCACTTTCTCATCCACTCCCTACGCACTTGGGGGAAATTTACAGAGGGGCAATCAGCCTACAAACCCGCACGTCTTTAGGACGTGTGAGGAAACAGGGGAACCCTGGAAATCCAAGCGATCACAGGGAGAACGTGCAAACTCCACACAGACAGCACCCGGGTCTCTGGCGCTGTGAGGCAGCGGCTCTACCAACCGTGTTACTCTGCCGCCTATATCCCTAATAATCTTGCTTTACAAAAGTTGGAGGTGTTGACTCGAGGCAGCTGGTGACGGAGTGTCAGGGCACAGCTCCCGAATGTGGGTAGGCTCGATGCAAGCAAGATTAGAATAAAAAAGCAAGATCATGCTGAGGAATCACACAAACACAGACCTCATGAACTCGGTGGCCTGCCTTCCTGTAGTGCATTTACGTAAGAAAACACTGCGAGTCTCGAAGGCAAGAAAAAGCAAATTGCAAATACTTGTCGTTCCAAATCAGCCCCTACAGAGCAAGGCTACTGATCCAAGATAGACACAAATTGCTGGAGTAACTCAGCGGGTCAGGCAGCATCTCTGGAGAAAAAAGGATGGATGACGTTTCGAGTCGGGACTCTTCTTCAGACTGGCCGTAAGGAGTGGCGTGGGAGGTGGTGGCGAAGAGCTGGAGGAAGAAAAGACCAGGATCAATATTAGGAAGCCATTTAAGACTGAGGTGAGAAAAAACTTTTTCACCCAGAGAGTTGTGAATTTGTGGAATTCCCTGCCACAGAGGGCAGTGGAGGCCAAGTCACTGGATGGATTTAAGAGAGAGTTAGATAGAGCTCTAGGGGCTAGTGGAATCAAGGGATATGGGGAGAAGGCAGGCACGGGTTATTGATTTGGGATGATCAGCCATGATCACAATGAATTGCGGTGCTGGCTTGAAGGGCTGAATGGCCTCCTCCTGCACCTATTTTCTATGTTTCTATGTAATAAGGGCCGGCAACAAATGACCTCAGGCAGGGTGGTGCCTGGTCAGCCAATTGTTGGGAAAGGAAGATGTGATCACAAGAGGGATGCAAAGTGGAGAGCTGGGGATAGACACAAAATGCTGTAATAACTCAGCGGGTCAGGCAGCATCTCTGGAGATAAGGAATCGATGATGTCTTCAGTCTGATGAAAGGTTATGACCCAAAACGTCACCAATTCCTTTTCTCCATCGATGCTGCCTGACCCATTGAATTACTCCAGCATTTTGTGTCTATCTTCGGTGTAAGCTAGAATCTGCAGTTCCCTTCTGCACATGGACGGCTGGGAACTAATTAAACAGGGAGGGATGTGGAGTGTAGGTGGAATTCACTTAAAATGAGAGAATTCAACGTTCATACCGCAGGGTTGTGAACTGCCCAAGCAGAATACGTGGTGCTGTTCCTCCAGTTTGCATGTGGCCTCACTCTGGAGGAGTGGAGGAGGCCCAAGACAGTGTGGGAATGGGAAGGGGAGTGGAGATGGTTAGCAACTATGGTGGACAGCATGCTCCTGGTTTCCAAATATTTTAACTCACCTTCCCATTCCTATACTGACCTTTCTGTCCTGGGCCTCCACCACTGTCAGTTAGGCCATACACAAATTGGAGGAACAGCACCTCGTATTTCACTTGGGCAGCTTATATCCCAGCGGTAGGTACGTTGATCTATATAATAATAATAATAATAATAATAATAAACTTTATTTATAAAGCGCTTTAAACAACCGCAGTTGCCACAAAGTGCTGTACATGAGAACTCATGGACAAAAAGTTATTACAAATAACTTTCTCTCCAATCTCAAAATCTCTCCAATTTCAAGTATCTCCTGCATTCCCTCTCTCCCTCCACCCCCCTCTCCCACCCTAGTCGTCCGAACTAGTTCCACTGTTTGCATTCCTATATCCATTCATTATCATCTCTTCCCCAGCAAACAATGGCTCGTTACCGGCTCCACCCTTCATTGGTCATCTGTTGCCAGCCCAGCTTTGTTCTGACCTTTACTTGCTTACAGTTCCTACCCTCTATGTTCAGCCTTACCTGTCTGTATTGACCTATCACTTCTGAAGAACGGTCACACAATTCCCATTCAGTCTGAAGAACGGTCCCGATCCGAAACGTCACCCATCCTTTTCCTCCAGAGATGCTGCCTGACCCGCTGAGTTACTCCAGCACTTTGTGTCTCTCCAGGGAGCTGATCCGTTCTGACGAAGAACGATCCCTGGAATACTCTGCCTTCAGATGTTGACTGCCTCGGATATTGAAAGGAAACTACAATCCTTGAATGAGGGAAGAGAAATCTCCTACCCAAGAGACAGATTGGCAGTGCATGCAGAAGGTGCAGAAATCAAAGAATTGCCAGCAGTCGGTTTACCATCACCAACTGGGAGAAATCTCCTGCTTTTGCAGACTCTATAAAATATTAATGCCAAAAGATGGATTATTCAAAAGTACTTCTAAACATCTTAATACAAATTGAATAAGCGAAACCTGGAACAAATTTAAAATGGCTAGTTTCCCAGGAGATAGTAATGCCTAAACCTAATCCCAGGGTCTGTATTTTCTAAACATGAATCAGCATAACTCTGGCAGAGAGGGAAGATTGTTTGTATAAAAATGTCTGAAAACCCTTCTGTCTCTGCATGACACCAGTGAAATAAAGATATTAATCAAAGTTCGAAATGATGGGCACTTAGAAATAGGAGCAGATGATTTCCCCCCTCAAGCATTTAAAGATTAACTCTATTCATTCATCTTGGCTCTCTCTATATTTGTAATATTCTTGAATAACCAAAAACATCACAATTTTGAAAACTTTTAATTTAATATCAGCACCTTTGGTATCAGTGCAGAACAAGCATTTCACTGTATCTATGACAACTAAAAAATATTGAGAACTTTGACACCTAAATGGCAGAAATAGAAATATGTCATCTGACAAAAAATATAAAAATAAGCGTTGCCTTTGTGGTATGTACTGCACATAGAGGTATTTTTGGTCATGCAGTCCATTTACGCTGAGGAACCATCTGAACATAGTCCAATCTAAGATTAGACCTGGCATGTATTTATGATCAGGTTGAGCAAGATAGCAAGTGTTAGGTGGTCCCAACCCGAGATGTCGGACCATCTTTGATTAGATCTTACTGGTCTTTATCTTGTACTAAACGTTGCTCACGTTATTCCGTTTATCATGTATCTGTGTAGTGTGGACAATCATGATTGTAATCGTTTATAGTCTTTCCACTGACTGGTTAGCTGACTGTAGTGTGTAGGGAGTGGATGAGAAAGCGGGATAACATAGAACTAGTGTGAATGTGTGATTGATGTTCGGCGTGGACTTGTTGGGTTGATGGGCCTGTTTCCATGCTGTGTCTCTAAATTAGGGCAGTAAAGTCATAGTCATAGAGTTATACAGTGTAGAAACAGGCCCTTCGGCCCAACTTCCCCACACCGACCAACATGTCCCTTCTACATCTAGTCCCACCTGCCTGCGTTTGGCCCATATCCCTCTAAACCTGTTCTCTCTGGCTGTTCTGCCGGAGGAGATAGTTGAGGCAGCGACTATCACAATCTCCTCTGGCAGCTCGTTCCATACGCCCATCACCCTTTGTGTGAAAAGGTTACCCCTCAGGTTCCTTTAAATCTTTACCCCTTCACCTTATAAACCTATGTCCTCTGGTTCTCGATTCTCTTACTCTTAGCAAGAGACTCTGTTCGTCTACCCGATCTATTCCTCTCATTTAACTACAATAAATAAATACTTCCCCCACTTCACTATCATCTTATTGAGGTGGAAGTTTCTACAAACTGGATTGAAAGGAGAATTACCCAACCACCTGCTCTCTTCGTCCCTACAGTGGAGTTACTATTTAGTTTATCCCACTGTTGTTAAAGGCATCATTGGCAACACTGACGCATATTGATCCTTGAGAAGGCCATGATAACTCTTTAACCATTGCAATAGTGTGAAAGAAACATTTTCACAGCAGGCCAACGTTGCTCCTACTGACCTCACTGGTGGTGGCTGCTTCATAAGTTCATGTTCTTAAGTTCAAGGAGCAGAATTAGGCCATTCGGCCCATCAAGTCTACTCCGCCATTCAATCATGGCTGATCTATCTTTGCCTCTCAACCCCATTCTCCTGCCTTCTCGCCATAACCCCTGTCACCCGTTCTAATCAAAAATATGTCAATCTGCGCCTTAAGAATGCCCGATGACTTGGCCTCCACAGCCGTCCGTGGCAATAAATTCCACAGATTCACCACCCTCTGACTAAAGAAATTACTCCTCATCTCCTTTCTAAAGGTAGGAGGAGGAATGTTACAACATTTTGAGATTTAAAAAATCAAGCCTGTAATTTATACCATCAGATAAAGCATAAAAAGAACTTTAACTTGATACATAATTCACTTTCATATCTTCAGTATTAAAAAGGTTATGGCTATTTTTATACTCGGAAATTAGCATCTTGTCGCCATTGCTTTTCCATTGACTTAACACAGTAGCTGTGATCGAGGACAGTCAAAAGCCCATAACTTTCTTAAAAATTAAGAGAACTGAATGAAATTTTCATGTTATTATAGATTGAAGCATTCTGAAACAAATATAAAACATCTTACTTGGATGACCTGAAATTAAAGCATATAATTAGTGTAGGTCGCCTTTTACTTTGATCCAGCGATTAAATTGTCCAGCTATTTAAAAAACCCACCAGAAACGGAATTCCGATCGATTTTTCTTCATCAGCTAGCAGCCCGAGGAAATCCCTCTCTAACAAGCAATACAAACCTGCATTTTATTTCCCCCCCCCCCCCCCCCCCCCCCCCCCCAAAGCACCAGAGTCGCACACACAGCCAGTGGCAGATCTGAAGCGCCGCTGATGGTAGGTTTTGTAACATCGCTACTAAAGGTACATCCTTTTATTCTGAGGCTTTGGCCTCTGGTCCTCGACTCTCCCACTAGTGCAAACATCCCAAAGCAAATATAGAACGTAGAACAGATTAGGGTGGCACGGTGGCGCAGTGGTAGAGTTGCTGCCTTGGAGCAAACGCAGTGCCGGAGACCCGGGTTCAATCCCGACTATGGGTGCTGTCTGTATGGAGTTTGTACGTTCTCCCCGTGACCTGCGTGGGTTTTCTCCCAGACCTTCGGTTTCCTTCCACACTCCAAAGACGTACAAGTATGCAGGTTTATTTGCTTGGTAAATGTAAAAATTGTCCCTAGTGGGTATAGGATAGTGTTCATGTGCGGGGATTGCTGGTCGGCACGTACCCGGTGAGCCGAAAGGGCCTGTTTCCCCGCTGAATCTCTAAACTAAACTAAACAGAACAGCACAGAAACAGGCTCTTTGGCCCGGGCCTGATCAGATATATCTGAGGACACGATGGAAGCTAAACAGGGAAATGCAAGTGCCATAGCTGAGGTTTATGAGTCGTCATTAAATACAGGTGAGGCCAAAGAGCCTGTTTCCACTCCCAGGTGAGTACCACGCCACTCCACACTATACTATACTATATTGTACTACACAACACTAAACTGAACTACACTGTTGCACAAGATCACACTAATTGGGCACATCTGTCAACATCTGGCACAGACAACTGTGCAGCATTCCTTAGCAGGAGAGCTTTGCCTTAAATTTTATGCTCAGGTTTCTTGAGTGAGACGTGAACCCACAACGCACTGAGCCGCGAAGAGAAAGGTCAAAGGAAGATGAAGAGAGAGGCCAGTGAAAGATAACACCGGGACACATAGGGAATGATCATCCAGTCCTAAGGTTAATTACGTGGGATTTAGTCTTTGGTTCGGAATAACACTGGGTGGAGTAGATCCCTCGCAATGAATTACGGGAACAAGAGGATAATTGAACATTTCTCCACAGTGCTCGAAGAGATTACCAGAATTCATTATTGTAATTACGAGGATTTCTTCATGTCCTAATGAAGCAATTGCTACCAGCTGCGATTAATTCCATCCTGGGTTTAGTGAAACATTAATACACTTGAACGAAGCTGGCAGGAATGCCGAGGAAGTCGGAACTTGTGATGTAACCTTTGTCTCTGGTTCTGAACTCCGAGACACTCAACCTACAATTAGTTTAGTTTAGAGAGACAGCGTGGAAACAGGCCTTTTGGCCCACCGGGTCCACGCCAACCAGCGATCACCCCGTACACTAACAGAATCCTACGCACACGAGGGCCAATTTACAATTTTACAAAGCCAATTAGCCTACAAGCCTACACGTCTTTGGAGTGTGGTAGGAAACCAGAGCACCTGGAGAAAACCCACGCAGTTCTCGGGGAGAACGTACATGCAGGTATCTAGGTTAATTGGCTTCAATAAATTGTCCCTAGTGTGTAGGATAAAAACTAATGTATGGAAGATCGTTGGTCAACGTGGGCCACGTTTGCTGTTTCCATGCTGTATCTCTAAACTAAATTAAACCGTTGTGGTATAGAAACATTGCTGGCAAGTTACTAGTTCAATAGGATGGAGACACAGGAGTCTGCAGATGCAAGCAGCGGTTTGCATTTTAGTTCAAAAGGATTATCGATGCTGAAACAGAGATTCAACAAGCTGCCAGGCCAGCTGGGGAATATTATGTTCAGATAATTAAATAAATTTGGTCAATAACTTGATGTAGAAAGTTCTTCAGGGTCTGGATGAAATGGATGGGGATTGATGTTTCCCCAGTCTGGGGTGTCTACAACCAAGGGGCAAGATTCAAGATTCAATTTAATTGTTACATGTACCAATTAAGATACAGTGAAATTTGAGTTGCCATACAGCCACGTTAAGTAAAAAAGCAAAAATTCACACAGCATATAAAATAAAGTCTAACATAAACATCCACCACAGAGACACAAAATAAGGGGTCAGCCATTCAGCGATGCGGAAAATGTCTTCACCCAGAAGGTGATGAATCCTAGAATCACAGAGACAGGACAGAAACAGGCCTTACAGCCACTCTCGTCCATGGCCACCAAAATGTCTCATCTAAACTAGTCCCACTTACCCATGTTTTGCCCATATCCCTCTAAACCTTTCGTAAAACACTGATTGGCTCTAGGCCAAGTGGGAGGAGAGAAGTGCTTCAAAGCGGGGAAAACAGTTGAAAACTGAGGAATTTGGATTGTAAAATGGTAAATTAGGCAATTCATCAGTCAATATAAGCAAGACTGCTCTTGGGGAGCAGCAGTGAGTGAGCGGCCCTGTGAGAAAAGTGTGAGTCTTTGGCTCGAGAGTCTTTGGCGAGGAGGCTGAGGAGAGGAGGCTACGCAAAACGCTGGAGAGGGAGAGACGAAAGAAGGAGATGTCAGGCAAGCTGATTCAGTGTGATGCTTGCAGTATGTGGGAAGTCAAGGACACTGCTGGTGCCTCTGGCTGCTACAAATGTGACAAGTGCATCCAGGTACAGCTCCTGAAGGACCAGGTTGGGGAACTGGAGAAGCAAGTGGATGACCTCAGGTTCGTCCGAGAAACGGAGTCGTTCCTCGACAAGTCCTACAGTAAGATTGTTACACCTAAGGTACTGGAAGAGAGAAGGTGGGAGACAGCGAGAAAGGGAGGGAAGCATGGAATGCAAACGTCCCCGGGTGTTGTACCTCTTGTGAACAGGTTCACCCACTTAGAAGCTGTTGGGACAGAAAACGTTTTAACACTGAGCGGCAGACTGGCTTGCGATGCGAATTGGGCTGTTGAGCCAAAACCAAAAAGGCCAAAGTCAGGCAACGCCATTGTAGTGGGAGACTCCATTGTGAGAGGTACGGACAGGGGTTTCTGCGGCAACAGACGGGATTCGAGGATGGTGTGCTGCCTTCCTGGTGCCAGGATCCAGGATGTCACGGACAGAGTGCAGAAAATCCTCAAGGGCGAAGGTGAACATCCGGAAGTGGTAGTGCATGTCGGCACAAACGATGTCAGAAAGAAGGGGATGAATATTCTGCAGCGTGATTTTAGAGAGCTCGGAAAAATGCTGAAAAGCAGGACCTCCAGGGTTGTTATCTCCGGTTTGCTTCCAGTTCCTGGTGCTGGCGAGAGCAGGAACAGGGAGATACGGGACCTGAATGTGTGGTTGAGGAACTGGTGCACGGGGCAGGGATTTAGATTCTTAGATCACTGGGATCTGTTTTGGAGTAAGAGGGAACTGTACAAAAGGGATGGATTGCATCTTAACAGGTGGAGGACCAGCATTCTGGCAGGCAGGTTTGTCACTGCTACAGGGGTGGTTTTAAACTGAATAAGGGGGGTGGGGTGTCGAATGGGATAGTTGAGGATGGAGTTAAAGGGAAAGGGTTTCTTAAATGTGTGAGCGTAGAGACAGAGGGGTGTAAAATGAGGGTAGAGGCAATAGGTAGCAAGGTGAAAATTAAAAGTGGCAGGCAGACAAATCCAGGGCAAAAATCAAAAAGGGCCACTTTTCAACATAATTGTATAAGGTGTAAGAGTGTTGTAAAAACAAGCCTGAAGGCTTTGTGTCTCAATGCAAGGAGCATTCGTAATGAGTTGAATGTGCAGATAGCTATTAATGACTATGACATAGTTGGGATCACGGAGACATGGCTCCAGGGTGACCAAGGCTGGGAGCTGAACATCCAGAGATATTCAATATTCAGGAGGGATAGACAAAAATGGAAAGGAGGTGGGGTAGCGTTGCTGGTTAGAGAGCAGATTAACGCAATAGAAAGGAAGGACATTAGCTTGGAGGATGTGGAATCGACATGGGTAGAGCTGCGAAACACTAAGGGGCAGAAAACGCTAGTGGGAGTTATGTACAGGCCACCTAACAGTAGTAGTGAAGTTGGGGAAGGCATCAAACAGGAAATTAGAAATGCGTGCAACAAAGGTAAAACAGTTATAATGGGTGACTTCAATCTACATATAGATTGGGTGAATCAAATTGGCAAGGGTGCTGAGAAAGAGGATTTCTTGGAATGTATGCGGGATAGTTTTCTAAACCAACATGTAGAGGAACCAACGAGAGAGCAGGCTATTCTAGATTGGGTATTGAGTAATGAGGAAGGGTTAGTTAGCAGTCTTGTTGTGCGTGGCCCCTTGGGCAAGAGTGACCATAATATGGTTGAGTTCTTCATTAGGATGGAGAGTGACATTGTTAATTCAGAAACAAGGGTCCTGAACTTAAAGAAAGGTAACTTTGAAGGTATGAGACGTGAATTGGCCAAGATAGACTGGCAATTGCTTCTTAATGGGTTGACGGTGGATATGCAATGGAAGGCATTTAAAGACTGCATGGATGAACTACAACAATTGTTCATCCCAGTTTGGCAAAAAAATAAATCAGGGAAGGTAGTGCATCCGTGGATAACAAGGGAAATCAGGGATAGTATCAAAACAAAGGATGAAGCGTACAAATTAGCCAGAAAAAGCAGCCTACCAGAGAACTGGGAGAAATTCAGTCCAGCAGAGGAGGACAAAGGGCTTAATTAGGAAAGGGAAAATAGATTATGAAAGAAAACTGGCAGGGAACATAAAAACTGACTGCAAAAGCTTTTATAGATATGTGAAGAGAAAAAGATTAGTTAAAACAAATGTAGGTCCCTTGCAGTCAGAAACAGGTGAATTGATCATGGGGAACAAGGACATGGCAGACCAATTGAATAACTACTTTGGTTCTGTCTTCACTAAGGAACACATAAATAATCTGCCGGAAATAGCAGGGGACCGGGGGTCAAATGAGATGGAGGAACTGAGTGAAATCCAGGTTAGCCGGGAAGTGGTGTTAGGTAAATTGAATGGATTAAAGGCCGATAAATCCCCAGGGCCAGATAGGCTGCATCCAAGATTACTTAAGGAAGTAGACTCAGAAATAGTGGATGCATTAGTGATAATTTTTCAAAACTCTTTAGATTCTGGAGTAGTTCCTGTGGATTGGAGGGTAGCTAATGTAACCCCACTTTTTAAAAAGGGAGGGAGAGAGAAAACGGGGAATTACAGACCAGTTAGTCTAACGTCGGTAGTGGGGAAACTGCTAGAATCAGTTATTAAAGATGGGATAACAGCACATTTGGAAAGTGGTGAAATCATTGGACAAAGTCAGCATGGATTTATGAAAGGTAAATCATGTCTGACGAATCTTATAGAATTTTTTGAGGATGTAACTAGTAGAGTGGATAAGGGAGAACCAGTGGATGTGTTATATCTGGACTTTCAGAAGGCTTTCGACAAGGTCCCACATAAGAGATTAGTATACAAACTTAAAGCACACGGTATTGGGGGTTCAGTATTGATGTGGATAGAGAACTGGCTGGCAGACAGGAAGCAAAGAGTAGGAGTAAATGGGTCCTTTTCACAATGGCAGGCAGTGACTAGTGCGGTACCGCAAGGCTCAGTGCTGGGACCCCAGCTATTTACGATATATATTAATGATTTGGACGAGGGAATTGAATGCAACATCTCCAAGTTTGCGGATGACATGAAGCTGGGGGACAGTGTTAGCTGTGAGGAGGATGCTCGGAGGTTGCAAGGTGACTTGGATAGGCTGGGTGAGTGGGCAAATGCATGGCAGATGCAGTATAATGTGGATAAATGTGAGGTTATCCACTTTGGTGGCAAAAACAGGAAAGTAGACTATTATCTGAATGGTGGCCGATTAGGAACAGGGGAGATGCAACGAGACCTGGGTGTCATGGTGCACCAATCATTAAAAGTAGGCATGCAGGTGCAGCAGGCAGTGAAGAAGGCGAATGGTATGTTAGCATTCATAGCAAAAGGATTTGAGTATAGGAGCAGGGAGGTTCTACTGCAGTTGTACAGGGTCTTGGTGAGACCACACCTGGAGTATTGCGTACAGTTTTGGTCTCCTAATCTGAGGAAAGACATTCTTGCCATAGAGGGAGTACAGAGAAGGTTCACCAGACTGATTCCTGGGATGTCAGGACTTTCATATGAAGAAAGACTGGATAGACTCGGTTTGTACTCGCTAGAATTTAGAAGATTGAGGGGGGATCTTATAGAAACTTACAAAATTCTTAAGGGGTTGGACAGGCTAGATGCAGGAAGATTGTTCCCGATGTTGGGGAAGTCCAGAACAAGGGGTCACAGTTTAAGGATAAGGGGGAAATCTTTTAGGACCGAGATGAGGAAAACATTTTTCACACAGAGAGTGGTGAATCTCTGGAATTCTCTGCCACAGAAGGTAGTTGAGGCCAGTTCATTGGCTATATTTAAGAGGGAGTTAGATGTGGCCCTTGTGGCTAAAGGGATCAGGGGGTATGGAGAGAAGGCAGGTAAAGGATACTGAGTTGGATGATCAGCCATGATCATATTGAATGGCGGTGCAGGCTCGAAGGGCCGAATGGCCTACTCCTGCACCTATTTTCTATGTTTCTATGTTTCTATGTATCCACGTACCTGTCCAAATATCTTTTACATGTTGTTATAGTACCTTCAAATGCTTCAACTACCTCCTCTGGCAGCTCATTCCATATACCCACCACCCTCTGTGTGAAAAAGTTGCCCCTCAGGTACCTATTAAATCCTTCCTCTCTCACCTTAAACCCATGTCCTCTGGTTCTTGATTCCCCTGATCTGGGTAAAAGACTGCATTTACCCTATCTATTCCTCACGTGATTTTATACACTCTATATGATCACCCCTCAGCCTCCAGTGCTCCAAGGAATAAAGTCTTAGCCTGTCCCAACCTCTCCCCACAGTTCTGCCCTTAAGTCCCGGTAACATCCTCATATATCTTCTCTGCACCCTTTCCAGCTTAATGGCACCTTCTCTAAATCAGGGAGACCAAAACTGAATACAATGGCCCAAGTGCGGCCTCACCAAAGTCTTGTGCAAGTGCACCATAATAATCTTTGAAACTTTGAAAGAGGCTGCGGGAACTCAGCCACCAAGTGCATTCAAGACAGAGAACGAGAGATTTTTTAAATATTAAGGGAATCAATGATTTTGGGCTGAGTGTAAAGAGGTTGATTTGAGGGCAAAAAAACAGGTATGATCACATGGGCTTATTATTGTCACCTGAACCCAGAAGCAGTCTACAACTTTATTTTGCTTGCTATCTTAGTTCCTCCAGCACTTTGTATTTTTTCTACTGTTCTACTTTTCATCTCTGGTCTTTGTCCAACCATCTGCCTTTCACTGCACCCCCCCACCCCCCCTTCACCTGCATTCACTTGCCGTGTTCTGTCTTGCTCTTCCTAGCTTTCTTTCTTCCCCCTCCCCATACAATCAGCCTGAAGAAGGGTCCCAACTTAAAATGTCACCTATCCTTCTCCAAAGATGCTGCCTGACCCGCTGAGTTATTCCAGCCTTTTGTGTCTTATTTTGTAAAATAGCATCTGCAGTTCCTTCCTTCCACCAGAAGTGAAGGAGAGAGGATGACACAGAGGTACCGGAGGTAAAACCACTGAGATACAAAGACATGCAGACACAAAGTGCGCAGTAACTCAGTGGCTCAGACAGCATCTCTGGAGAACATGGATAGTTGACATTTTGAGTCGGAACCCTTAATTTACTTTAGTTTAAGTTGGAGATGCAGCTGGGAAACAGGCCCTTAGGCCCACTGAGTCCATGCCAACCATCGATGACCCATTTACACTAGTTCTATGTTATCCCGCTTTCACATCCAACACACAAGGGGCAATTTATAGAGGGCCAAATAACCTACAAATCCGCATGTCACTGGAGCGTGGGAGGAAACCAGAGCACCTGGAAAAAACATGTGGTCACAGGGAGAGCATAAAAACACCCTTAGTCAGGATCGAACCGGGGTCTCTGGCGCTGTAAGGTAGCAACTATACCGCTCACCCCTTCTTCAGACTGCTGACTTGTAGACAGTCTCAACTCTGCAAACAAGTATTCAAACCTAAATCCAAGCATTTTTCGTTTTGGGCTGGATTTATGAAATTCTTAGACACTCCCCAAGGGAATGCATTGCATCAAAAATTGCAATTAAGCTTATCTGTGTGAAAATTAAAATTATAATGGTCAGAGCTTATTTGCATACAAAAATGAGCTCAGTAGCAATTACATTCCCACTACGAATTTAAAAAAAAGGAAGTTCACTATTTACATCAATACCCAAACGCACAAAAATATGACACAACGTGCGTTTAGGAATAACAAGTTTTGGAGCTTGAAGCAGAAATTAATAAAGAGGAGGTTGTAAAACGGCAGAGACGATTGCATTCTGTACCCTGGCAATAAATCCCATGTTCTCAGGTGGAGTGGAAGTGTAGAGAATAAAGTTTAATAATCTTATTTTAATTTAAAGTTAATAATCCCCAAAAACTCATCTCGAAATCCTTCCAGGTATCATCAATCAGCAAGCAGGTTTAAGGCAGAGAAGTCACAGATTTAGAATTTGTTCAGCGGTGCAGGGTGAAGTACAGTGGTGTGGGCTCGTGCTCAGAGGCCTGGGCTGCAGATGTGAGTACAAATCCCATTGAGGAGTTTAAGTTGAATCTCTCTTAATTTCTGAGGAAGTGGGTAGAGCCGCTGCCTCACAGCACCAGAGACCAGGGTTCGATCCTGACCTTGGGTGCCGTGTGCGAAGTTTGCACATTCTCCCTGTTACTCCGTGGGTTTCCTCCAGTTTCATAGAGAGCCATAAAATAATATAGCCCAACTTGCTCATGCTGACCAAGATGCCCCATCTAAGCTAGTCCCTCTGCCCATATTTGGCCCATATCCCTCTAAACCATGTATGTGTCCAAGTGTCTTTTAAATGCTGTTATAGCACCTGCCTCAACTACCTCCTCTGGCAGCTCGTTCCATACACCCACTCCTCAGGTTACTCCTCAGGTTCCTATTAAACCTTTTTCCCCTTCCCCTTGAACCTATGTCCTCTGGTTCTTGATTGTAAAATACTTTACATTCACCCTATCTATTCCCCTTCGATTTATGCAGGATTCTTTTCCCATGCCCAAAAGGCATGCGGGTTTGTAGGTTAATTGGCTGCTGTAAATTGAACCCCTGGTGTGTCGGGAGTGGGTGAGAGAGTGGGATAACATAGAACTAGTGTAAACTGATGATCGGTGGTTGGTGTGGAGTCAGTGGGCTCGGTAATATATATGAATGATTTGGATATAAATAAAAATGGTCAGTGTAAAGTGATGCACTTTAGAAACCAGATGTGCAGGGAAGGTATTCAGTAAATGGCAGGACCCTTAATAGCTTTAATGTACAGAGTGATCACAGGGTCCAAGTCCATAACTGAACACGTGGATAGGTGGTAAAGAAGGCTTGTCTTCATCAGTCGAGGCACTTAATATAAAAGTTTGGAAGTTTGTGTTGCAGTATAAAAGTTTTGTTTTAGTTTAGTTTAGAGATCCAGTGTTGGGAAAAGGCCCTTCAGCCCACTTGGTCCCCGCCGACCAATGATCACCCGTACGCTGGCTCTATCCCACGTGCCAGGGGCAATTTACAGCAGCATATTAACCTACGAACCTGCATCGTCTTTGGAACGTGGGAGGAAACCAGAGCACCCGGAGAAAATCACTCGTAGTCACAGGGAGAACGTGCAAACTCCAGAGAGACAGCGCACGTAGTCATGATCGATCCCGGGCGTTGTGAGGCAGCAACTTACCGCTGCGTCACCATGCCACCCTTTTATTTCTAAGTCGGGTGTCTCTTTGAGGCTGGAGTTCATTCCATCGAATGTCAACTTTGGGGGGGGGGGGGGAGGTAAGCGGTGAGAGGGAAACAAGAGCGTCATTTAAATCCGCATATTTGTAACATTGCTGGTGGGTTCCTTTCTCATTAAAAGTGAGTGAAGGGAATGAGATGCAGGGGTATGCTGATGTGGGAAGGTGCTGTATTAAGATGCACAGCCAGCTCGCAGTGATTACTCTCGCACCCCAGGGGCTAATGACTGCTGCGCCCTGGATGTTAATTCACTCGCTCGCTTGTTGTGAATGTTTTCCATGTACACCTCAAAACCGGTGAGACAGATCGGCAGTGGACCGGGGTCTAGCGTGGACTCAACCGAGCCTGGGCTGAGGAGGAGAAAGAGGAGAAAGGGAGGGGGGGGGGGATGATGATTCATCTCACACGGGCTGCTGTTGACACACAAGCAGAAACTACTGGCAATCAGTGGTGATGCCCCCCCCACCCCCCACTGAAGTTCCTGATTGGTCTGACACGGACTGTTCATAAGCTCCAGGAGCAAGATTAGGCCATTCGGCCCATCAAGTCTGACCTAGCCTTTCCTCTTAACCCCATTCTCCTGCCTTCTCTCCATAATCCACACTAATCATGAATATATCTATCTCTGCCTTAAAACTATCCATTGGCATCTTCCCCACAGCCTCCTGTGGCAATGCATACCACACACTCATCACCCACCGCTACCACACCCCGGCCACAGGCCTGACTCACCCACCGCGGAACCAGGAACGCGCCGGAGTAAAGGCCCGGCTGCAACGGGCCTTTACGGACAACTGCAGCTAGGACTGTGAAAATGGCAACAAAACCTGGTGACTCTTGCATATAGACTCAGTGGGCTGTTTCTATGCAATCTGAATTTAATCGGGGGCTTGTCCTCATGTATGGAATAATCTCACTGATCTGTATGCAGAAAAATAATTTCACTGAACCTTGGTACACGTGATAATAAAGAACCATTGAACCATGAACAATAGTAAAATAGTCACAAATGCTGGAGTAACTCAGCGGGTCAGACAGCATCTCTGGATTCTGCCTGAACTGCTGAGTTACTCCTGCATTTTGTGGCTATCTTTGGTATAAACCTGCATCTGCAGCTCCTAGTTATCACATGTTGTCTACTTTGCAGACGATCTCCTCCTCTCTCCAAAGGGAGTTGTGTAAAACCCTCCCTCACTGCTTCCCCTCTGAGATTCCTGATGCTCACCAATTCTACGTCTGTGGAATTCTCTGCCTCAGAGGGCGGTGGAGGCCGGTTCTCTGGATGCTTTCAAGAGAGAGCTAGATAGGGCTCTTATAGATAGTGGAGTCAGGGGATATGAGGAGAAGGCAGGAACGGGGTACTGATTGGGGATGATCAGCCATGATCACATTGAATGACGGTGCTGGCTCGAAGGGCCGAATGGTCTACTCCAGCACCTATTGTCTTTTGTTTATTGTCTACGACCATTTCTGAACCCAGACTTGCCAAGCACTGTGATTACTCCTGCCCCCTCTTCTCCCCAAGTTTTTTCTTCCTGCTCCCCCCTTGAAGAAAGGTCCCGACCCAAAACGTCCCCTCTCCATGTCCTCCACGATGCCTGATCTGCTGAGTTATTCCGGAACTTTAAGGTTATATTGGAAGATCAGGAATTCATCCCTAGTTTAAGAGAGGTCTGATAACAGCAGGAAGAAGCAGTTCCTGCATCCAATGGTACATGCGTTCAAGTTGTTGTGTGTACTACTGGTTGGGAGCGGGCAGAGGAGGGAATGCAAGTGTGTAAATGGTCCTTGATTATATTGGGTCTCTGGTGGGGAGTCTGGTCTGTGTGATGGACTGGGCTTGTACAGGGAAAGAGAGGGGTCGTGATGTGAAGGGACTGTCTTTGGCGATACCAAAGTGGATTCCGGTGCAAGGACAGAGCAAACTGCGACATCAATCAACAGCCACTGGGAACAACACTTTGTAAGAACACACTGCAAAAACACTGTGATCCCTGTGCAGGTGTGTGTCAAAGGGGGAGCTCTTTAAGGAGTTGATTATACAATCAATCAATTAATGAGTCAGATGATTGATTAGTCAGTTAATGAACCTATCAGCTTGTCAATCAATCAGTCGATCAGTCAGTCAATCGGCTATTCATTTGATCGATCAATCAACCAACCAATCAGTCAGTCAGTCAGTCGATCAATCACTGTACCCATCTCTTTCTGAGGGGCAACTTTTTTTCTTTTTTTTTTTTACAGAGAGTGGTGGGTATCAGGAAAGAGCGGTGGAGGAGGTGGTTGAGGCAGGTACTATAACAACACTTGGACAGGTTTATAGCAAAGGGATTTGGGTCAAATGTAGATGGGGCATGTGGGTTGCTATGGACAAGTTGGGCTGAAGGGCCCGTTTCTGTGCTGCGTGGCTCTGACTGGTTTCTTTGGTGGGGAAACTTACACCAGGGAGCATCTGACCCAGGCCATTTGTGGAAGGAGTCAAGAAGATTTCTTCGCACAAAGGCGTCTGGGAACCCAGAAGCTGCACCCCAAAACATTGGTGGAGCTGGGAGCTAGAACATCATAGCTGAGGGCACAGGGCTGCTGCCCGACAGGACTATGAGCTGGGATTGGGGTAGACCTTTGACTTGATGGAACGTCAAGATGGGATTGAGTATCTGATTCATCTCATCTGTGCGGTTGAAAGGAAAATGTAGTTTTGTTTATTTACTTATTATTTATTGTCA
Source organism: Amblyraja radiata (assembly GCF_010909765.2). Classification (NCBI taxonomy): domain Eukaryota; kingdom Metazoa; phylum Chordata; class Chondrichthyes; order Rajiformes; family Rajidae; genus Amblyraja; species Amblyraja radiata. Next base: position 39,422,502 of record NC_045970.1, on the reverse strand, counting down.
CGAATGCAGAGGTCCAGTGAGAGGTTAGTTCTGAGTTGCTATACAGTTAAATCATGCCATAGATGAGTGTAGCAGATCCTCTTCTGGAACAGCGAGATGCAAGCAGAAGCCTCCACGTGGCGCGTCCCAGGCAATGCTGACGACAGGAACTGTACCACAGTGACTGACTGAAGTAACCAATTCTGCAACCACCGACTGAAGTAACCAATTCTGCAACCACCGACCGTCAACCGTCACTGACCGAACGGAAAGACGTGATATAGAAGATGGCCGGACACGAGGAAGAAGAATCTTGAACAGCACCCAGAGAGTTGCCACGTTCCGGTGCTATCTTGCAACGTTCAAATCTCTGAAAAGTCTAATCTTTGGCCCAAGGAGTTCCGCAGTTCTTTATTTTCTCACGTCAAGGACCGGTGTCCAGGCGGCACTGGGTGGGTGAAGTAGGGGGTCGGCCTGGCCCAGCGCGATGCCGTCGGCTTCTTCCACCGCCGCTTGATCCGCTTGCTCGCTCGCCCGGCTGTTGTAGGGCCTCCCGCAGCCGCCTCAACCGATAAAATCAATCCGCAACCACTGCAAACTGCTGGACGGGACGGAGGAGAAGGAGGAATGACTCGGGTGGGACAAGTTGTGTAAGATTCCTTCTTGCCCATTCCTTCTCTCCAGAGATGCTGCCTGTCGCGCTGGGTTACTCCAGCATTTTGTGTCTACCTTCGGGTGGGACAAGTCTTTGATTATGGGTGCGGATAGGTTTTTACAGAAAGGCAGGCGTGCAGTTAGCTTTTGATTCCCTGCGTCTATGCTAGTTTGCCTGGCGAAGATTTAGTGACTATTCTCCCCCGAGGCAATGTGAAGAGCTTCACATGGTGTTGGTGTTTGGGGAACTAAGTTTCTCTATACTCCAGCCATCGCATGCTGTTCCTTCCCTCGCAGTGTCCAAGCTTCAAAGGAAGCTAACCACTAAAGCTCGGGAGATGCACAGCTAGGTCTTCAATAATTAAAGGCTTTCAGAAAGATGTATGACACAATTTAGGGGTTGTGAAATTACACTCCATCACAAAGTTGCAGTGCAATTAATAAGTCTGATTGCTCCAGTTCTGTATGCGCTTGGCCTGCAGCGATGGTGCACCATTCATTGAAATTCAGGAGGATTTTGCTGCCAGTGTAGAGGTGTTTCCTTCTGGGTAGAGGAGGCAAGGCAGGGAGGAGGGAACCAGAATGCTAGACGGGGAGGTCACTTCCCTTCTTGACATTCATTCTTCTCCCCGCTCCCATCCGGCAGCAGATACAGAAGCTTGAAGAACAGAGCTTCTTGCCCTCTGTTACCAGGCTTCGAAACGGCCCACCTATAAGCTAGGGTACTGTCCTATTCACCTCTACCCCATTGCGGACATTGGACTTTGTCTCTGGAACTGATGCGCTACAATGCTGAGAACTATATTCTGCACTCTGTATCTACACCTTTGCTCTACTCTTGCTGTACTTGAGTTTGACTTGACTGTATTGATCTATAGTATTATCTAATTGGATAGCAGGCAAAACAAAGCTTTTCACTGTACCTTGGTACACGTGATAATAATAAACATAAACCTAACAGTTGCTTCAGGGAGTAACAGTGGGGCAGTGGTAGAGCCGCTGCCTCCTCACGGCACCAGAGAGCCGAGCTCAATCCTGACCTCGGGTGCTGTCTGTGTGGACTTTGTACGTTCTCCCTGTGACTGCACGGGTTTCCGCGGGGTTCCACGGTTTCCTCCCACGTCCCACAGATGTGCGGGTTTATAGGTTAATTGGACAATCTGTAAATTGTCCCGAGTGTGGGGAGTGGATGAGAAAGTGGGATAACATAGAACTAGTGTCAACGGGTGATCGATGGTTGGTGTGGGCCAAAGGGCCTGTCTTCATGCTGTATCTCCAAACTGAACTGAGGGACACAAAGTGCTAGAGTAACTCAGAAGGTCAGACAATATCTTTGGAGAACACGGATAGGTGATGTTTTTCGGGTCGAGACCCTTCTAGGGGGGGGGGGGGGGGCAGAAGAAAACTAGAAGTGTATTAACTAGCATCTACAGTTCCTTGTTTCTACCTAAACTAAGCTAAGCTTACGGCACTCTGCGGGATGCAAGTATGGACCCCTCTGCCGAGTATGCTTCAAGCTGTGTTCTCCACACATCAGACTTGAGTGTTAGTCATTCTGCATTAAATTTATAGGTGACAATGACATCAGCAGCATGCAGGAAAGAAGACAGAAATAGATGCTTGAAGTTGGATTGGGGAGAAGATTCTATTTACTAGTTAAAGACAGCAAACCTTTGCCTCAACTAGAGAATGCCACTCACTAACTAGATCTCCATTAACCTGAGGCACCTTCTTCTTAGGCCCCCTTCGGTCGTGGCTGACCATAGGTGTCTCCAGGGTGCTATTCCCTATATGGAGGATGCCTGTGCATGACTTTGTTTAACGTGGGGAGACTGGTGCACAGACAGCCACCCCACAGTCCTTGACAGATCTGGGTCAGGATCCAATGGCGTGGAGTCCAAGACGACCAGAGACCCTTTTCTGCTGCAGCCTTCATCCGCCTTCCCAGCCGTTGTGACACTCCACTAAAGTCAGCCATCGTTCTCCACCTGTTCCACCGTTGAGGTCTTGGTTGGGTTGCTCTTTGTCAGAGACCTCCCCCTCGACCTTACCGCCATGGGTGGCCCTACCAGGAGCATAGCTTCAGACGGCATCGCTCTCAGGATCTCGGGTCCACACAAGCTTCTCCACCACGACAAGGTGACAATCCACGGAGAGGAAACTGAGGCACCAGAACCAAACAAACTATCTGAAGAAGGGTTCCGACCCAAAACGTTACTTCTGCCTGACCCACTGATTACTCCAGCATTTTGTGTCCATCTTCACCCTTCCCTCCCCTACCCAACTCACCTGCCAATCAACGAGATCCACCTACCAACATAGTCAAAGATGTCCCACTCCGGTCGTTCCTTCTTTCCGCTCCCGCCCGGCAGAAGGTACAGAAGCTTGACAGCGCGCACCACCAGACTCAGGAACGGCTTCTTCCCCTCTGTTATCAGACTACTGAACCGTCCTCCCATAAGCTAGGGCACTGTCCGATTCACCTCTATCCCATTGCGGTCTCTGGAACTGATGCGCTACAATGCTGAGAACTATATCCTGCACTCTGTATCTCCCCCCTTTGCTCTACCTGTTGTACTTGAGTTTGACTTAATTGTATTTATGTACGGTATTATCTGATCTGTTGGATAGCAGGCAAAATAAAGCTGTTCACTGTACCTCAGTACATGTGACAATAATAAACCTAATCACAAACCTAACACTCCCCAGCTTTGACTCTACCCATTCCCCTCACCTTTTTCTCCCAGCTATCCCTCCCCCCTACTCTATTAATCTGAAGAAGGGTCTCGACCCAAAACGTCATCTGTCCATTCCCTTCACAGATGCTGCCCCTGACCCGCTGAGTTCCTCCAGCATTTTGTTTTGATGAAAACTTCTGATTTATTGTGAAAACCTGTTTGGAAGTGAAAGGTGACCTCCTTACCTGATTTGTTCTCTATGTATCTCCAAGCCACCTTGGTAATACAATATTACAATATTACAGCACAGCAACAGGCCATTTAGCCTGTACTCATGTACTCATTATATGTCCATAGGTGGCTTGGAGTCACATAGCCTCATGTTTGGCTCAGTCATGCAGGTTAAGTTCAACTAATCTCCTCTGCCTACATGCGATCCATTTCCCTCCATTCCCTGCATATCCATGTGCCTATCTAAAAGCTTTGTAAAGCCCACTATCGTATCTTCCTCCATTGTTGGGTACACCCGCCATTCCTGTCACTCCCTTCACCCAGCCCCAAAATGGCTGAAGTCGAGGAAGAGCTCCCTTCACACAGTCCAGCCACTGTCACAGTCTCCTCAAGCAACCAGACTGGCCTTGTGGGGGGAAAAAATGCAGTGAAAACCACCACCACGTAAAGATGCCAATCCCAACCAAGGAACAGCTACCACCTGGTCACAAGTGTGACTGGAAGACCTGGAAGGCCCTCAAGAGGCTTCGTACAGGGATGGGCCGATGCAAGACCAATATGAGCAAATGGGGCTATGCGGGTGCGGCAGACACAGAATGTGAATGTGGAACATCTGTACAATCCATGCCACACCTACTAAGATGCCCACCTCTTGGTGAACAATGCTGCCTAGACGATCTAGCGGTGGCAAGCGAGAAGGCCGTCCGCTGTGCAAGAGCCTGGCCGAACATTTGAAACATAGACGATGGACACGAATGAAGACATCTCCGACAGCGCATCCCAGGCACCCAACACTCTCTGTGTAAAAGGAACTTGCCCCACACATCTTGAAACTCCCCCCTCTTACAGCAATGCCCTCGTAGTTAACATTAATTGTCTGTAGTCCATCAAATAAGGAAAGAAGAGTGAAATGTAAAGACGGAGGGAGGGATGTCCTACACTCTTTTGTCTCCTTTGCGCTTCCAGCCTTTGTCACTTACTTCATCCATCTGCTAATCACCCCCCACCCCGCTGAATCCACCTCTCACTTCTAAGGAAGGGTCCCGACCCAAAACATCACCTATCCATGTTCTTCAGAGATGCTGCCTGACCCGCTGAGTTACTCCAGCACTTTGTGCCTTTTTTTGTGGTAAATCAGCATCTGCAGTTCCCGTTTCTACCTATCACTCCACTTATCACTTGCCAGGCTTTGTCCCGCCCCACCTCCCTTTTCCAGCTTTCTCCCCTCTACTCCCTCAGTCTGAAGAAACGTCCCGACCTAAAACGTCATCTGTCTATTTCCCACCACCGATGCCGCCTGACTTGCTGAGTTCATCCAGCACTTAGTGTTTTTATTTGCTTCAGTTTCTGTCTAGTGTCTGCAGTTCCTTGTGCCTCCATTGAGATGATGAGGAATGACTCAGAGTGTAAAGAAGTTGTCCTGACCTGAAATGCCGCCTATCCGTGTTTCCTAGAGATGCCGCCTGATCCGGTGAGTTACCCCAGCACTTTGTGTCTTCTCATGATTCAGAGGAAATTGGGTGGAATTTTAAGATCAACACATTGCTGTTTCACTTTGCTGAAGCAGAATTGGATTTCAGCCGAGACGGAGAGGTTGAAAGCATCCTCTTTGCAACAGATGTAAGGAGACTTAGGGAAATAATTAGGCGCTAATTGGTATTTAATTGGTAATCTCAATCAGAGAGAGAAGTGGGAGCAGAGGGATGGGCGAGATATAGAGAGCGTTCTGGGACAGGGCAAGGTGTTGTGATTGCAGGGGCTATAATTCAGGGGAACACCACCCCTGCCACACCCCCCCCCCCCTCCGCTCCCCTCCCCTCCCCTCCGCTCCCCACCCGTCCCCACCCGTCCCCATCCCACGCCACACCCCTCCCGCACCCCACCCACGCCACACCCACGCCACACCCCACCCCCTGCCGTCTCAACTCACACAATGCTGGAGTCAGCTGCCTGCTTCTGGCAGGGAATCTTGGCAACACAGTAGATCAGGAGACCAACAAGATTTTCAATGGAGGGAGAGAGAGAGACAGACAGAGATGGAGGGAGAGAGAATCAGAGAGAGTGAGTGGGTGGCAAAGAGTGAGAGACAGAGAGTGGGAGAGACAGAGACAGAGAGAGGGAGGGAGAGACTGAGAGAGGGGGACAGACAGAGAGAGGGGGACAGACAGAGAGAGGGGGGGAGTGAGACACACATACAGAGGAAGAGAAAGATCATGAGCTGATCAAGATCCTGCTGTAATTTTTGATGACCATCTTTGCTATCTGCGAGACCACTCACTTTAGTGTCACCTGCAATCTTGCAAATCATGCCTTCTACATTTCAATCTAACTCGTTGAGATGTACCACAGGCAGGAATGGGCCTGGCACCGAACCCTGAGGCACACCACTAGTCACAGGCAACCGATCCGTAAAAGAGTCTTCCATCATTGAGGCTGAAGAGGGTCCTGATCCGAAATGTCACTTCCCCATGTCCTCCAGAGATGCTGTGTTTCTCCAGCACTTTGTGTCTTCATCCATCATCACCCTCTGCTTCATTCCTTGAAGCCAACTCTGTGTCCATGGGTAGAAACAAGGAATTGCAGGTGCTGGTTTATACAAAAGGCAGCATCTGGAAAACACAGACAGGTAATGTTTTGGGTCGGGACCTATCCATGTTCTCCAGAGATGCTTGCTGACCACTTGAGTTAGTTTAGTTTATTGTCACATGTAACAAAGTACAGTGGAAAGGTTTTGTTGCATGCTAACCAGTCAGCGGAAAAACTATACATGATTATGATCAAACCATTCGCAGTGTACAGGTACAGGATAAAGGGAATAACATTTAGTGCAAGACCAAGTCTGATTAAAGATAGTCCGAGGATCTCCAATGAGGTAGAAAGGAGGTCAGGACCGCTCTCTAGTTGGTGATAGGATGGTTCAGTTGCCTGATAACTGCTGGGAAGAAACTGTCCGTGAATCTGGAGGTGTGCGTTTTCATACTTCTGTACCTCTTGCCTGATGGGAGAGTGGGAGAAGAGGGAGTGACCAGTGTGTGACTCGTTCTTGATTATACTAGTGGCCTTGCCGAGGCAGCGTGACATACAAATGGAATAATAGATGGGAGGTTGGTTTGTGTGGTGGTCTGGGTTGCGTCCACAACTCTCTGCAAATTCTTGCAGTTCACCAGCACTTTGTGTTCCTTCTGTATCCAGAGAACCAAATGATCTAAGCCTCCAATTCGTCCCCAGCTCATCTCCCCCAATAGACCGAAGACAGACACAAAAATCTGGAGCAAATCAGCGGGACAGGCAGCATCTCTGGAGAGAATGAATGGGTGACTTTTCGGGTCGAGACCCTTCTTCAGACTCTCGACTGGAAACGTCACGAATAGTGCGATGGCAAAAACAATGGTTGTTTGTCGATGTAGTTCAGAGCCAATTTGGAGCTTATGGTGGTTGTGAGCAGGGAAGAACCTGCTCCTAGAACTTATGATGTACTATGGACTTTGTCTGTCTTCGATTTAAACCAGCATCCGCAGTTCCTTCTTACACATTTCATCTCCCCCAATAGACCTATTTGTCCACATTTCCGTCCCCACTTTCAACAACATGGAGTAGAGAGAGTGATGAAGCAGCCCACTATCGAGAGGGGGGATTAACGCAGGGCACATCAAAGGATTGGATGGAGGTATGGAGGATATAAACAGTGCCCGCAGAGATAATTGTTATCCGTGATGAATAATTAATCCATATAATTTCTTTGACATGTAAAGCAAACCCAGAATAGATTAACGTGTTTAATACAATAATAAATGAAATATTTGAAGAACTGGCTCGTGGGAATAACGCAGAAAGAGGAGGAAAATATTCCCTGATGAGAGAAATAGTGTAAGTGTGGGAGGCTTAAGTGGAAAGGAGGTCGCCTGGTGAATTGAATGATGATTGAGACAACTGGGTCCCGTAACAGAGTAACACTGGAAGATTGAAGGGTGTGTGATAATGAGTGGGAGAAGATAATCCAGGTCAAACTGCAGGGAGGTTCCGGAGATTCCACTGAAAATGCAGCCAGCATCGTCAGAGACCCACACCACCCTGGCCACGCTCTCATTTCACTCCTGCCATCGGGAAGAAGGTGCAGGAGCCCGAAAACTGTAACGTCCAGGTTCAGGAGCAGGTTCTTCCCTGCTCACAACCACCATAACATCCAAATTGGCTCTGTACTACATCGACAAACGACTATTGTTTTTGCCATTGCACTATTAGTTTAGTTTAGAGATATGTTTAGTTTATGATAAGTTTAGATAGTTTAGAATGTAGAGATATTATTGTTTGTTTATTTGTTTTTTACACACACACACACACACACACACACACGCACACACACACACACACACACACACATGTATATATAGACTGAAGATGGGTTCCAACTTGAAAGGTCATCAATCCTTTTTTTCCAGAGATGCTGCCTGACCCGTTGAGTTACTCCAGCATTTTGTGTCTATCTTTATTATGAACCTGCATCTGCAGTTCTTTGTTTCTACATTTTAATTGCTGTGAAGGCCAAGACCTTGGGTATTTTTAAAGAGGGGATTGACAGGTTCTTGATTAGTGAGCATGTTAAGGGCCTGTCCCACGAGCATGCGACTGCATGCGGCAAGCGCCACCAAACCGGAAGCGGGGGCCGCGCGGAGGTCGAGTGAGTGACGTGAAGTTCGAGCGAAGTCCGCGGGAAGTTCGCGCGTGACGTACGGCGTCGAGACGGTGCGCACGGTGTCAAGACGCTGCGTATGCCCGTCGAGGCGGTGTGTACGGCCTCAACCGGAGCCCCGCGCGATGTCGGGACCAGCTCCACACAACTCCATACGGCTCCGGCAATCGAAGTGGGACTGGCCCCGCGAGGCCGTACGGCTCAAGCGACCACGTTAGGTCGCGCTTGCCCCATGCAGTCGCATGCTCATGGGACAGGCCCTTTAGAGGTTACGGGGAGAAGGCTGGAGAATGGGGTGGAGAGGGAAAGATAGATCAGCCATGATTGAATGGCGGAGTAGACAGAATGGAACCATTGGGGGACCAGCCCTCCCGTGTGAAGCTGGGACCCAGCGGGTCCCACTTAGTCTAGTAGTTTATATTTGTATTGTAGTCTGGTATATGTTATAGTCTCTATATCGGGCTACCTAGATAACTGATCATTCATGGTTTAATTAATCATTGTATATTTATTGGTTGTGTCACAGTTTTTACAGGGCTGGTAATCAGCAGCAAGTAAGAATTTCATTGTTCCAAACTAGTGCGTGTGACAATCAGACTCTCATGTCTCCTGGCACGGCATTCTGTGGGTTTGATGTGAAACCCTGTTTGTGTTCGCTGTTGCAAAGCTGGTTTTGACATTTTTTACAATAGTGAATGTGCTTTGATTTCATAGAACATTGTGTTGCTACAAAACCAACAACCAGCGATTTACTGCTGGTGAGAGTCCGATGGAAGTTCTCTGCTGGAAATGATAAGTCTCTGCTTTGAGAATTGTTCCTGATCATTTCCCATAGATCAGCAATTCCCTCCGTTCAGCTCAGCTGAAGACAGTGATTGTACACAGAGGCTAGAACGTGAGTCGGGGAACAGAGAGCGTAGTGGAACGTCGGGCATAGCAGCGCCAGAGACCCGAGTTCGATCCTGATTACGGGTGCTGTTTGTACGGAGTCAAGTGATCCCCTACGCTAACACAGGGGACAATTTATAGAAGCCAATTAACATACGGACCTGCTCGTCTTTGGAGTATGGGAGAAAACCTGAGCACCCGGAGAAAACCCACGCGGTCACGGCCAGAACGTGCAAACTCCGTACAGACAGCACCCGTGGTCAGGATCGATCCCGGGTCTCTGGCGACAGTGTGAGGCGGCAACTCCACCGCCGCTCCACAGCTTGGGATGAAACCGGAGCTCCCGGAGAAAACCCACGAGGTCACCGAGAGGTCGTGCAAACTCCGCACAGCAAACTTGCTCAACGCACGGAGTTTCTGACGTCCGGCTCCATCCGAGACAGGAACGGCCGACGGGACGGATGCAGAGACTTCGAGATTCCGATCACACTCGTCCGGATCTCCGGATCTTTCATACCAAATGCTCAATCTCTGGATCTTTCATACCAAATGCCACAATTGCTATGGCAACGCGATTCAGCCAGAACCCTGAGGAATATTGTTGCATGTGAAGGAGAGGAGAATAAAAGGATTGCTCAGTCCTTTGAATCTGTAACAGATTTAATTTCTGAACATGACAACCGTGATCACAACAGTTCGTGGCATCTACAGACTCCAGAGTACGAGTCTCGTCAGTGGATGAATAGAGTTTACGTGCTTCTGCCGCTGTGTTTACATATTGTACATTGGTAGCACATTTCATAATGTCGGAGAATAACAGGGCATGATAAAAACTCCAGCAAATGTGCCATAGAAGTGCCTTGTGTATTCTTGACATTTTCACAAGTTACTCCTGGGAATTTCTTGCCATATAGATCCCAGATGTTCTTGTTTACAAAGGGCATTACCGAAAGCGAAACATCTCCCCAGCCACCAGCGGCACAAGGAAATGCCACAACTGGTGGGAGGGAGTGGAATCACAGCACGGCACGGAGTCACACAGCAAGGAAACAGGCCCAACTGGCCCACGCCGACCAACGTGCCCCATCTACACATGCCCCACCTGCCCGCGTTTGAGCTTAGTTTATTGTCACCTGAAAAAACTTTTTGTTGCCTGCCAACGAGTCAGAGGAAAGGCAATACATGATTACAATCCAGCCATCCACAGTGTACAGATACATGATCAAGGGAATAATGTGAATAGCATTTAAGTGCAAGAAAGAGTCCAATCAAAGTTTGTCCGAGGGTCTCCAGCAATATTGATAGTAGCTCAGGACTGCATTTGGCCCATAACCCTCTAAACCTATCCTATCCATGTGCCTGTCCAAATGTCTCTTAAACGTTATGATAGTACCTGCCTCAACTACCTCCTCTGGCAGCTCGTTCCATACACCCACCACCCTTTGTGTAAAAACATTACTGCTCAAGTAAATTCTAAAATCTGAAATCTCTAAAGTAAAGGTACCTATTAAATCTTTCTCCTTAAACCTACATCCACGGGTTCTCAATTTCCCTACTCTGGGCAAAAAATTATGTGCAGTTACCCTATCTGTTCCTCTCATGATCTTATAGACCTTTATAAGATCACCCCACATTCTCCTGCGCTCCAACGAATAAAGTCCAAGCCTGCGCAACCAGTACAGAAGTGTGAACACGGCACACCTCCAGATTCAGGCACAGTTTCTTCCCAGCTGTTGTCAGGCAACTGAACCATCCTATCACCAACTAGAGAGCGGTCCTGACCTCCCATCTACCTCATTGGAGACCCTCGGACTATCTTTAAACAGACTTTACTGAACCTTATCTTGCACTAAACATTACTTGCCTTATTCGCTTTATCATGTATCTATTCATCAAGTGGACAGCTTGATTGTAATCATGTATAGTCTTTCCGCTGACTGGATAGCGCGCAACAAAAAAGCTTTTCACTATACCTTGGTACACGTGACAATAAATGAAACTAAACTATGACTCTGTAACACTATATTGTGCGCTCTGGTATTTTTCTCTTTGCACTACCTGTTGTACCCATGTATGGCGTGATTGTACTCCTGTCTAGTATTGTATTGTATTGTATTGTATATCTTTATTGTTATTTTCCTGAGTACTCACATACCCAGAGGAAACAAAAAAACGTTACTCAAACCAGTGTCCATTCAGTGTGCAGTAAAAAATAAATAGAAATAAAAATACATATATCATGAACAAGTTTAACACTACTCTCAACTAAACATCAACAGGCGTTCCGATCGGCAGCGGCACGACAGTGGCTCTGTCCAGGTTGGTGGTTGGTGCGCGATACTTTGGCAGGGGGCAAAGTCCGTTTAACAGTCTTATAGCCTGCGGGAAGAAGCTGAGGAGCATCCTGCTGGTTTTGCAGCTAATGCTCCTGTACCTCTTCCCAGATGGCAGGATGGAGAATATGTGATGCGATGGGTGGTAGGGGTCTTTGATGATGGAGATGGCTCTGTTGATACATCTCTTCCTGTATATGTCCAGCAAGAAAGGGAGTGGAGCACCAATAATCCTGCTGGCGGTCTTCACAATCCTGTCAAGTTGGTGCCGTTCGTACGCCTTGCAGCTCCCGAACCAGGAAGTGATGCCGTTGGTTAATGTGCTCTCGATTGTCCCCCTATAAAAAGTTCGTAGATGTGTAGTGGGGAGACCTGCTTTACGTAGTCTTCGGAAAGGGTGTAGTCGCTGCTGGGCTCTCTTGACCAGTGCTGTGGTGTTGGTTGTGGACATCAGGTCATCTGACAGGTGGAGTCCTAGGAACTTCACGCTGCTGACCCTTTCCACATCAGCTCCATCGATGTGCAGAGGTGTATGGTGTTGTTTTCCTGCCCTCCTGAAGTCAACCACCATCTCCTTAGTTTTTCCCACGTTGAGAATGAGGTTGTGGGATTTGCACCATCCTGTGAGCAGCTCCACCTCCATCCTGTACGCCGACTCATCATTGTCACTGATGAGACCCACCACTGTTGTGTCATCAGCGAACTTGTTGATGAAGTTGTTATTGAGTCTAGCAGTACAGTCGTGTGTAAGCAGACTAAACAGCAGGGGGCTTAGGACACAGCCTTGGGGCGAGCCAGTGCTCACGGCTATGCTCACTGCCCACCCTGACTGTCTGCTGCCGTTGTGATAGAAAGTTCAGGACCCAGTTACATGTGCCAGCATCAACCCCCAATAGCTCCAACTTCTCCACCAGCTGCTGCGGAATGATTGTGTTAAACGCAGAGCTGAAGTCTATGAAGAGGATCCTGGCATAAGTATTTTTCCGATCAAGGTGTGACAGTACGAGGTTCAGTGTTGTTGAGACTGCGTCCTCTGTGGATCGGTTGGCTCTGTAGGCGAACTGCAGTGGGTCTAGGTCGGCAGGTAGACTCTTTTTGATATGCTGCATAACCAGTCGCTCAAAACACTTCATTGCTATGGGTGTTAGAGCCACTGGTCGAAAGTCATTATGGCAGGCTGGGTTTGGTTTCTTCGGGACAGTATGATTTGTATGATTTGACTGGACAGCTTGCAAACAAATCTTCTTACTGTATCTCGGTACACATGACAATAGTAAACCGATACAACCCCCCAATGCGGGAGCTGAACGCCTCGATGCGGAAGGTCTGAACGCCGCCTGGCTACGGGAGTCAAGACCGTCCCATCAACGGAGGGCTCGAGGCCCCCGACCAAGGAAGAACACGAGGGAAGGACGTGAACTTTATTTCGCCTTCCATCACAGTGAGGAATGTGTAGGAATCACTGTGACGGATGTTCGCGTTAAAATGTGATTTTGAGTCTGTTGCTTTTAATTGTATGACTGACCTGGCCAGTGAAATTCCTCGTATGTTGCAAAACATACTTGCCGAATAAAATCTGATTCTGATTCTGATTCTGATATGGATGCCAATTCACCCATGATGGTGTAGATAAGCAGAGCTCAAATGCCATCTATCAACGTGCCAACTAATGTTGAAGAAATATTTGGACAGGTACATGGATTGGGTAGAATTAGGGGGATATGGGCGAAATGCGGGCAGGTGGGACTAGTGTAGTGGGCATGTTGGTCGGCATGAGCAGGTTGTGCTGAAGGACCTGTTTTCACACTCCATGACTCTATGACTCTGTGTCTCTGTGTCTCTGTGTCTCTATGACTCCATGGCTCCATGGCTCCATGACTACACCACTGCGGTTAGATGAAGCACCAGTGGGGATGAATCAGTCAGCATACAGGACAGAGATAGAACACTGGGTTCAGTGGTGATGCAACAACAATCTCTCGCTTAACATTAGCAAAACCAAGGAACTGATCATTGAGTTCGGAAAGAGGGAGTTGGGGGACTTTGCAACAGTTTTCATTGGTGGGTCGGTGGTGGGGAGAGTTAGCAACTGCAGATTCCTGGCTGTTAACTTCTCAGAGGCCCTGTTCTGGGCCCAGCCCTTACGTTCACAGTTCATAGGAGCAGAATTAGGCCATTCGGCCCATCTGCCATTCAGTCATGGCTGATCCATCTTTCCCTCTCAGCCCCATTCTCCTGCCTTCACCCTCTAAGGAAATGATCATAGACTTCCGTAAGAACAGTGCAGCCCCCAAACCCCTATTCATCAATGGGGACTGTGTGGAAAGGGTCTCAGACTTCAGATTCCTGGGCACACAAATTACGGAGGATCTCTCCTGGACTACAAACACCACCACAGCAGTCAAGAAGGCCCAGCAGCGACTCTACTTTCTGAGGATCCTCAGGAAAAACAACCTGGAGGAGAAGCTGCTGGTGCCCTTCTACCGCTGCTCCATCGAGAGTGTGCTGGCGTACTGTATAACCACATGGTATGCCAGCTGCTCTGCAGCGGACAGGAGAGCCCTTTAAAGGGTCATCAACACCGCACAAAAAATCACTGGCTGCCCACTGCCCTCCCTGAAGGACATATTCAGCTCTCGCTGCCTTGGCAGGGCAGCCAACATCCTGAAGGACCCTTCCCACCCTGGACACCACTTTCAAAACTCGCACAAACAGACTCAGAGACAGCTTCTACCCCATAGCCATACGTGAACTTAACAATGCAAAATAAGAAATAACACTCACATTCAACTGAATGGTTCTACCTGTTTGCAGTTGCTATTGTTATTTATCTGTAATTTTTTTTTTTTTTTAATTTTTTTTTAATTTATTTATTTATTTATTTTTAATATGTATATATTTTTACCTTTTCTTATATATTTAAAATTGCTCTTGTGAATCGCACCGTGGGATTGACTTTTAAATTTCGTTGTACCATGTGCAATGACAATAAAGAGATTCATTCATTCATTCATTCTAACCTTTGACCCTCACTAATCAAGAACCTGTCAATCTCCGCTTTAAAATTACCCAATGACTCGGCCCCCACCGACGTCTGTGGCTATCAATTCCACAGATTCACCACCCTATGGTTAAAGAAATTCCATTCTCATCTCCTTTCTAAAGGCATGTATTTCTAGACTCTCCCACCAGTGGAAACATTGTAGACACAGCTGTAATCATGAAGAAGGCGCAACAGCAGATTTACTTTCTAATAGGTTTAACGAGATTCATTATGCTTGTGAATATTCTAACAAATCTGCATATGCATTGTAAAAAAATTAAATAACAAAGTGCTGGAGAAACTCAGCAGGTCAGGCAGTATCTGTGGAGGGAAAAGGACAAACAATTTATCATAAGGGACCTGAAACATTAATTACATTGGTACTCCACTATCATATCTGCCTCCACCACCACCCCTAGCAACACATTCCAGGCACCCACCACCTTCTGTGTAATAAAAACTTCCCCCGCACTCCTTAAACCTTTGACACTCTCATCTTAAAGTCAGGCCTTCTAGTCTTTGCCATTTCCACCCTGGTAAAAAGTTATGACTGTCTACTCTATTTATGCCTCCCATAATTTCATATACTTCTATCATATACTTCCCTCAACCTCCGACATCCCAGAGAATACGATCCAAGTCTGCCCAACCTCTCCTTCTACCCAATGCCCTCTAATCCAGGCAGAATCCAGGTAAACCTCCTCTGCCCTAAAGTCTCCACATCCTTCCTATATTGGGAAGACCAAAACCGCAGGCAGTGAAGATGAAATTGGACTGTGAAATACTATGGGTGGCACAGTGGCGGGACAGCACAGGTTAGACACGGATTGAAGCTCCCTCTACACTGTCCCATTACACACTCCCGGGGCAGAGACAGCACGGGTTAGATACAGATTGAAGATAACCTTCAGTAAAGTCCGATTAAAGATAGTACAATGTTCTCCAATGAGGTAGATGTCCCACCTACGCTAGTCCTACCTGCCTGCGTTTGGCCCATATCCCTCTAAACCTGTCCTATCAACCACTAAATCTTTCCCCTTGTGCCTCCAACACTACGCATCCATTTCTGGAAGACCATCTGCAATGGTTTCAAGTGGAGGGTCTTCTCTCATGGGCTTACAACCAAATGCTCCAGAACTCCCCCACACTGTGGCCCACGCTCTCAATGGTGTCCAGGTTTGAGGAAATTCAGAGTGTCTCCGAGGATCCTCCAGTGCTTCTACGCAGCGGCGGTGGAAAGCATCTTGTCCGGGAACATTACCATCTGGTTTGGGAATTGCTCTGCCAAGGACAAGAAGGCTCTGCAGAGAGTAGTGCGTTCGGTTGAACGCACTATGGGAACTTCACTTGCCCCCCTGCAGGAACTGTACATCAGGAGGTGCAACTCCAGAGCCAACAATATCATGAGAGACCCCTTCCACCCCTGCAACGGACTGTTCCAGCTGCTACGGTCAGGCAAACGCCTCCGTTGCCATGCGGTGAGAACGGAGAGGTTGAGAAGGAGTTTCTTCCCAGAGGCCATTCGGGCTGTAAACGCCTATCTCACCAGGGACTAACTCTACTGAACGTTTTTCCTTCCATTATTTATTATGTAAAAGAATATGTGTGTTATGATTGTGTTTATAGTTTGTTTGGTTGTTTGGTTGTTTGTCTTTTGTACAAAAGTCCGCGAGCATTGCCACTTTCATTTCACTGCACATCCCGTATGTGTATGTGACAAATAAACTTGACTTGACTTGACTTGACTTGAGGTTTGCAGTGTCTACACCAGAATCAGTAACGCCTCTGAAAGCATTCCTGATATGAAATACTGTAAGGGCAGTAAGGGCGGCACAGTAACGCAGTGGTAGAGTTGCTGCCTCACAGCACCAGAGACCCGGGTTCGATCCTGACCACGGGAGCTGTCTGTACGCAGTTTGTACGTGCTCCCCGTGACGTCGCAGGTTTTCTCCGAGTGTTTCGGTTTCCTCCCACATTCCAAAGACGTGCAGGTTTGTAGGTTAATTGGCTTCTGGAAACAGTCCCCAGTGTGTACGTTCTCCCTGTGACCGCGTGGGTTTGCCTCAGATGCTCCAGTTTCCTCCCACACTCCAAAGATGTACAGGTTTGTAGGTTAATTGGCTTTGGTAAATAATTGTAAATTGTCCCTAGTGTGCAGGATGGTGCCAGTGTATGGGGATCGCTGGTCAATGTGGAATCGGTAGGCCGAAGTGCCTGTTTCCGCGCTGTGTCTCTAAACTCAACTACACAACATATCAGGCACGTGCCGTGAGCAATTACTCAGGGTAGGCAGTCAGTCGACTTTTTTAAAAATCTTAAACCGCGCATGTGCAGATTGTTCTCTCCGTAGGCTGTCGGTCGATTTTTATAAAGTCTTCAAAATCCAAATCTCTTAATAAAGTACCGTATTTCCCGGCAATGAAAACGCACCCCCATTTTGAGTGCGGGCTTTTGAAAGAAGGCTGGTGAGACATAGAATTTCTCACGCTCAAAAAAATAAAAATAAAAAAAGCAATTTGCCCAAGGCTTCTAAATCTCCTTCATTCTGAATTACTGAGGGTGGAGGGTGACGGCAGGTTGAGAGATGGTGGGAAAAACGGGAGTACACCGGGACAAGTTGAATCAGTTGTGATCTTATTGAATGACAATACTTGTTCAAGGGACCAATTGGAGGGAGAGTTCCTTTCACAGTTTGTGGGGAGTCTGGCCAGGGTAAAGTTGCGGGGAGGGCAGGAGCATTGAGAAGGAGCGAGTCGGGGATTATGCCAGTAACTCACTCACTCACCGCTGTCGCGGCGCTCCGGACGCGGATCCACCGCATTGTGGCCGGGGAGGGAAGCAGCTCGGGTGGCTGCAAACAGCTTCGGGAGCGGACAGCGGAACTGGCCGCCACCTCAGCGCCTTCTGCCGACCTGCTCTCCATCTGAACATCTCTCACTTGCTGCTCGCCGGCTTCGCTATTGTCAGCCGCTTCCCTCAAATCCTTAAATTCCGACTGCCGAGTAACCTCAATTGGTCCCTTGATCACGCTGTCGGAATTTAAGCTGTCGCGGCAAGTGAGTTACTGGAATGATCCCCGACCCCCTCCTTCTCAACGCTCCTGCCCTCCCCGCAACTTTACCCCAGGCCAGACTCCCCACATGCTGTGAAAGGAACTCTTCCCTCCTCAGCAGCGCTGTCCTTTTACAGCCGCTTCCCATCAGCAATGAGGGATAGACTATGGAAAAACCCGCCAAGAAACTTGCGCAGCGCATGCGCAGTCCTGCAAAGGCAGAATTTCAGCTGCCTTCAGTACTCTTGAAATTGACGGCTTGAAGCACCATCGATGGCATGTCAGCTGCACAGACCTTCGCGTGTAACATGTACTGTGGATGAAAGGCATGAAGAATTATGCCTACCAAAGAGATCGATCTCTTATGTAGGCATTTTTCTCCCATGCCTCTACTACTTATATTTAATAATTACCATTTTATCATTTTAATCAGGGTCGGCAGTGCCTACCTTGCCTACCATGACGGCACGTGCCTGCAACATATACACTTATGCAATATAATTCATAGGTTATTGTCAATCAATCAATCAATCATTTTTTATTCATCACATACACAATAAATTGCAGTGAAATTAACTTGCCAGCAGCGGTACAATCTAAAAGAACACACAATACACAATAACATTTAACACAAACATCCACCACAGCATTCTTCACTGTGGTGGAAGGCACAAAGTACAGTCAGACCTCCTCCATAGTTCCCCCGTGGTCGAGGCCATAAACCTCCGTAGTCGTCGCTGCGGACGGCCGGGTGTACAGGCACTCTCGTTGGGACGGTAAGTCCCGAATCGGCGCCTCTCTACCAGAGACTGCGGCTTCAGGATGTTGTAGGCCACAGACCGGCGGTCGGAGCTCGTCTCCGGGGATCCCCGGCGAGGGATCCCACTCCGGATGTTAAGTTCCCACCGCGCCCACGGCTAGAAGCTCCATAGACCGCGGCTTCAGGATGTTATAAGTCGCGGGCCAGCAATCGGAGCACTCCCTTCTGGCGACCCCGGCAAGGGATCGCCCGCTCCGCGATGAGAAGTCCACGCTGCGCCCGCTGCTGAAGCTCCAGGCCCCGACTCCGGGAAAGGCCGCACCAATCCATGGCGTTAGGCCGCGAGGGAGGGGACATGGAAAAGTCGCCTCTCCGTGGAGTAGGCGACCGAAAGCGCTTCCTCCCTTACCCCCCCTCACCACTCCCACACAAGACATACCAAGAGACATTGAAACACATATTTGGACACACAAAAAAAAACAATAAAAGAAAAATGACGAACACGCAGTCGACTCGCAGCACCACTACCGACCTATGACCTGTGTTTTCCGGTTTTCCAATTCTGGAATGTTCTCTGGGATTTTGGAAGATTTATTCTTTTCTTTACAGCTCGCTCATGAAGCAAATCTTACCACTCAGCAATGAAAGCTATTCACTGCAAAATAACAAAGCCAATGTTCAATAAATCACACCTGTGACAGAACTTTAATTGAGAAAGAACTGCCTGTGTTAACTACTCAACGGCACTAAAGCCATTTGCACCAATGCTGAAAGAATGGGCTTTGATTCGATCCACACATCATCTCTCGTATCGTTCCTGGGAAAAGAACACAAAGTGCTGGAGGAACTCGCCAGGTCAGGTCGTGTGGGTTTCCTCTGGGTGCTCTGGTTTCCTCCCACATCCCAAAAACGTCAATGATTCAATTCAATGAATCAATGATATATCTTTGTCACATGTATCTAGGTACAGTGAAATACTTTGTTTTGCATAGAACCCGATAACATCGTACAGTAGACCAGCCGTAGTCAACACACAGAAGTTGCCACTGTCTGGTGCTGAACAAGTTATGTGCAGATTTAGTTTTGTTTATTGTCACGTGTACTGAGGTACAGTGCAAAACGTGTTGTTGTGTGCTATCCAGTCAGTGGAAAGACAATACATGAGCCATCCACAGTGTACAAATACATGATAAAGGGAATAACGTTTATAAAGTCCACTAGAGTCCGATCAAAGATAGTCCAAGGGTCTCCAATGAGTTAGATCGGAGCCCAGGACCGTGCTCTAGTTGGTGAGAGGATGGTTCAGTTGCCTGATAACAGTTGAGAAGAAAGTGTCCCTGAATCTGGAGGTGTGCGTTTTCGCACTTATCTTGCCTGATGGGAGAGGGGAGAAGAGGGAGTGACCGGGGTGAGACTGGTCCTTGATTATGCTGGTGGCCTTGCCGAGGCAGCATGAAGTGTAGATGGAGTCAATGGAAGGGGTGTTGGTTTGTGTGATGGTCTGGGCTTTGTCCACAATTCTCTGCAAATTTCTTACGGTCTTGAATGGAGCTGTTTAATTGGCTGCTGCAAATTGTCTCATGGTAGAATCTGGGGGAAATGGACGGGAATGTGGAAAGAATAAATCACAGGGAATAAATTACATTAAGCTGGAAAGAGTGCTGAGAAGATTTATGAAGATGTTGCCCGGACTCGAGAGTCTGAGCTACAGGGAGAGGTTGGGCGGGCTAGGACTTTATTCCTTGGAGTGCAGGAGGATGAGGGGTGACCTTGTAGAAATGTATAAAACCATAAGGTGAATAGATGTGGGTGAATGCACAGTCTTTTTTTCCCAGGGTTTGGGATTCAAGAACCACTGGGCATAATCTTAAGGGGAAAGAAACCTGAGAGATAACTTTTTTCACTAATGGGTGGTGGGTATATGGGACAAACTGCTAGAGGAAGTATTTGAGGCAGGTACAATAACAACATGAATGAGACAATTGGACAGGTTCATGGATAGGTGAGGTTTAGGGGGATATGTTCCCAATGTTTACAAGTGTGACTGGTGTAGATGGGCATCTTGGCTGGCATGGAGGAGTTGGGCCAAAGAGTCTCTTTCCACGCTGAATTCCACGACTGTATGATATGTTCAATTTAAACTGAGGAAGGGAGTGGGGTAGGGTGTAGTTTTGGATAAGGGGTTATTTTGGTTGACATCGATGCGTGGGCCTGAAGTGCCTGTTTTCGTGCTGTGTGACCCTACTGTGCACAGTTTTGGGCTCCATATCTGAGGAAGGGTGTGCTGGCATTGGAGAGGATCCAGAGGAGGTTTGGAGGTTCACGAGAATGAACCCGGGGATAGCTGGGTTAAGGTATAATAAGTGTTTGACGGCACTTGTTGGAGTTTTGAAGGATGAGGGCAAATCTCACTGAAACCTACCGAACAGTGAAAGGCCTGGATAGAGTGGATGTGGAGAGGATGTCTCCAGGAGTGGGAGAGTCTAGGACCAGAAGGCACAGCCTCAGAATAAAAGGACATAACTTTAGAAAGGAGATGAGGAGGAATTTCTTTAGCTAGAGGGTGGTGAATCTGTGGAATTAATTGCCACAGACAGCTATGGAGGCCAAGTCATTGGTTATTTAAAGCAGAAATTGCCAGATTCGTGATTGGTAAGGGCATTGAAGGTTACGGGGAGAAGGCAGGAGAATGAGGTTGAGAGGGACAGATAGATCAGCCATGATTGAATGGCAGAATAGACTTGATGGGCCGAATGGCCAAACACTGTTCCAATGACTCGTGGACTCATTTGGACCCAGAGTAGAGGAATCGAGAATCATAGGTTTAAGGTGAAAGTGTATATAGAGGGGGTAGCTTTTTTACACAAAGGGTAGTGGGTATATGGAATGGGCTGCCGGAGGAGGTAGTTGAGGCAGATACTATTGCAACGTTTAAGAAACATTTAGACAGGAACTTGGATAGGGTAGGTTTGGGGGGGGATATGGACCATATGCAGGCAGGTAGGGCTAGTGCAAATGGGGCATGTTGATCGGCATGGGCAAGTTGGGCTGAAAGGCCTGTTTCCACACTGTATGACTCCATGACTCTCTAAATTGTGAGAATTGCTCCACGGGCCAGCACAGACACGATGGGCCGAAATGACCTCCCTTTATATCAGAACAAAATATGAAATATGAAATCTCGTGCGTCCTGAACTCACATTTTATTTGAACTCCTTTCAATCACGTTGAGATGATACGGCTGTACTGAATGTACTCTGCAAACACAAGGCGCTAAGTAATCGATGATGAAGAATCTCAGAGCAAAACCTCCCTTTGTCAGTGGGGATGCGTGGCAGAGTCACGATGTAACTTAATCTCACACGCCAGAGTTACAGTATCTCTCCAAAACCTGATCATATCAGCAAGGTTCCATCACAAACTCAACTTTGACCAAAACCTCCTTCATGCTCTAATCGTGCAGTAAACCTTGACAGCTTCCCAGTAAATGCTGGACACAAAATATAAAAGCTGAGAATTCACAGTGGCGCAACTGGTAGAACCACTGCCTCACAGCGCCAGAGACCCGGGTTCGATCCTGACTGCAGATGCTGTCTGTACAGAATTTGAATGTTCTCCCTGTGACCACGTGGGTTTCCTTCGGGTGCACAGGTTTCCTCCCACATCCTAAAGACATGCGGGATTGTAGGTTAATTATCTTCTGTAAATGGTCCCTAGTGTGTAGGGAGTGGATGAGAAAGTGGGATAACATAGAACTAGTGTGAACGGGTGATCGATGGTCGGCATGGACTCGGTGGGCCGAAGAGCCCAATTCCATGCTGTATGTCTAATATCTAAAATAAACTCAAATGAGAGGCATAGATAGGGTAGACAGTCTAGAGGGCATAACGTCAAGATTAGAGGGGGATGTTTAAAGGAGATTCTAGGTTGAGATTTAGGTTTGGGTTCCATATGTCCAGATTCAGGGACAGTTTTTTTCCAGCTGTTATCAGGCAACTGAACCATCCTATCACCAACTCGAGAGTGGTCCTGATCTCCCATCTACCTCAGTGGAGATCTTGGAACTATCTTTAATCAGACTTTATCACATTTTATTTTGCACTAAATAATTATACCCTTTATCCTGTATCCATACACTGTGAATGGCTTGATTGTAATCATGTGTAATCTTTTCATAGACCGGATAGCTCGCACAAAAAAACAAATCTAAACTAAATTATACTAAACTGAACTAACATAAACCCAGCTAAGCTAAACTAAACCAAACTGACCAAAACTGAGCTAATTATTGTCACATCTATCTATACATAACTAAAACCCTCATCTTGTTATCTTCCGGATTGCGTTGTTTTTACATTTGCGCAGAAATGGTACAAGATAGTGCTACGAGTTTTTCGCCACCTTACTCACCCTTCTTCTGTGCTGCAAATGCACCGTTTCGTTCCGATCGGTGGTATATTTAAAAAGTTATTAAGGTTTAAAAATCTTTAAAACTGCGCATGCGCAGATTGGTCTCCTCTCATGTCAGTCACCGCCGCGACGGTGATGCCCCTTCCTGCGCCATCGCCGCACTGATTGGCTGCGTCCGTTGTCAGTCACCGGCACCTTTACCGGCGTGCGGCCGTAGCTGCTGGTGCTCCGTGGCCGCGTCTGGCTCCGAGTACACCAATGGCTGATGCTCCTCCGGGGCCGCGTCTGGCTCTGAGTACGCCAATGGCTGATGCTCCTCCGGGGCTCACAAGAAGGGAGAGGAGCGGCAAACTTGAGATCCTGTGGAGGTGAGGAGGGAGAGTAGGGGGATTGAGGAAGAGGAGGGAGAGGGGGGATAGTGGGGGAGGTGAGGAGGGAGACTGGGGGGATTGAGGGAGAGGAGGGTGTAGGGAGGGAGAGGGAAAATGGGGGAAGTGAGGAGGGAGAGTAGGGGAGGAGGGGTATAGAGGGAGAGGTTAGGGAGGGATTGGGGAGGGGAGGAGGAGTGAGGAAAGAAGAGGGAGGAGGTGCTTAGGGGAGCGTGGGGGTGGGCTCTCGTGGGGCCGTGGGTCGGGTGGTGTGCGATGGGAGCGGGCCGTGGGGAGGTGAGGAGGGATAGTGGGGTCGGGGCGTTGAGCGTGCGGTGGGGATACGAGGGCTAGAGGGGGGTATGGAGGGGCGGTTTCGGGAGGGGGAGAGGTGGGGGGGAGGTGCGGGAGGGTTTGGTGAAGGCGGCGGAAGGGAAGCCGAGGAGGGTGAGAGGCCGGGGAGAGAGTGCTGGGGATGAGGGGTGGAATACTGCCGCGCCTGTGCAGTTAGGGGCTATGGGTGAGTGGTGGAATATTGCGTTGGGGGAACGGGTGAGTGGTGGAATATTGCGTGTGGGAATGGGTTGCGTTGGGGGACCAGGCCTCCCGTGTGGCAGGGACCCAACGGGTCCCACTTAGTCTAGAACCGAGATACAATGAAAAGCAGTTCCGTGTTTCTGCATAGATACAATCAGTTCAAACTCAAGTACATGTGGAGCAAGTTTTTTTATTCAGTGGCGGGTCCCTGGAACGTGCTGCCGTGGGTGGTGGTGGAGGCAGACATGATAGTGGCATTTAAGAGGCTCTGAGGCAGGCACATGGATATACAGGGAATGGAGGGATGGGGATCATATGCAGACAGAGGAGATTAGTTTAACAGCATTAAGTTTGGCATGGACATTGTGTGGCTGATGGGCCTGTTCCTGTGCTGTACTTTTCTATGGTAGAGTATTCATAGGCAAACTGAACCTTATTAAACTTCTTAGAAGGAGCGCCTCTTTCATGATTACATCTATTCTATAATCTACGATGTTCCCACTAGTGGGAGAGCCTAGGACCAGAGGGCACAGTCTCAGAACAAAAAGATGTACCTTTAGAAAGGAGATGAGGAGGAATTTCTTTAGCCAGAGGGCGGTGAATCTGTGCAATTCATTGCCACGGTGGCGCAGCAGTAGAGGTGCTGCCATACAGCGCTTGTAGTGCCAGAGACTCTGGTTCGATCCTGACTACGGGCGCTGTCTGTACAAAATTTGCACGTTCTCCCCGTGACTGCGTGGGTTTTCTCCAAGATCTTCGGTTTCCTCCCACACTCCAAAGACGTACCTCCAAAGGTTTGTAGGTTAATTTGCTTGTAAATGTAAATGTAAAAAAAAAAATGCCCCTCGTGTGGGTAGGATAGTGTTAATGTGTGGGGATCTGTGTGGTCGGTGCAGACTTGTTGGGCCGACGGGCCTGTTTCTGCTCTGTATCTCAAAACTAAACTAAGCTGTCTGAAGAAGGGTTTCGGCCCGAAACGTCGCCTATTTCCTTCGCTCCATAGCTGCTGCTGCACCCGCTGAGTTTCCCCAGCAATTTTGTGTACCTAAGCTAAACTAAAGACGGCTGTGGAGGCCAAGTTAACGGGTGTTTTTAAAGTGGAGGTTCTTGATTAGTAAGGGCACCGAAGGTTATGGGGAGAAGGCAGGAGAATGGGGTTGAGGATAGATCAGCCATGATTGGCTGTTTAGAGTAGAATCGATGGGCCAAATGGCCTAATTCTGCTCCTATGACATGTTTATCACTGGCATGATTTGACTGGATAGCAATGCCTTCTCACTGTATCTTGCTGCACATGATAATAATAAACCAATAACACCTTAAAAAGGCACAAAGTACTGGAGTAACTCAGCGGGTCAGGCAGCACCACTGGTGAAGATGGATTGGTGACGTTTCGGGTAGGGACCCTTCTTCAGACTCCAAGTCCTATACACCAGATCGTATCTCACATTCCTCAGCAATACCAAGGCAGACGACCACATCTCCTGCCCACATCACCCTACTCATGGACGCATGAAGATGAGCAGAGGAACCCCTCTTCAGACTGCCTTAGATTTGGATCAGTCCTCAACCATTCGAGGATGGCCTACAGACCTTTCATGGTGCAACCACATCATAAGGGCGGCACAGTAGCGCAGCGGTAGAGTTGTCGCTGTACAGCGCCGGGGTCCAAAGTTTGATCCTGACTACGGGTGCTGCCAGTATAGAATTTGTACGTTCTCCCCGTGACCGGGTGGGTCATCTCAGGGTGCTCCCGTTTACTCCCACACTCCAAAGACCTACATGTAGCAATGTTACAAAATTTTGAGATTTTAAAAATCAAGTCTGCAATTTATCCCATCAGATAAAGCATAAAAATAAGTTTAATTTGACACCTAATTCACTTTCATATCTCAAGTATTTAAAAAGTTATAGCCATTTTCATACTGGGAAATGAGCATCTTGTTCCCTATTGATTTTCTATGGACATAACAAAAAAGCTGTGATCGTGAACAGTCAAAAGCCCATAACTTTCTTAAAAATTAAGAGAACTGAATGAAATTTTCAGTTATCATAGATTGAAGCATTCTGAAACAAATATAAAATAATCTTACTTGGATGACCTGAAATTAAAGCATATAATTAGTTAGCTACCTAATTGTAGCTAATTTCAGACTTCAATTACTAGATCTAAACATCTATCCATTTCTTAATAAATGATTAACATTTTTAAATAGCCTAAATGTCCAAATAATATTCACAAATAATTCACAATAAAACACGATTTTTAAATCTCATTTACATTAATTTATAGACCAAATGGAAGGAATTTAGTGTTCAATTGCTGTAAATAAATGCCCATTTAAATCAGCTTTCCAGTGGGTCCCTGTGGAACGCGCTGGTTTAGAACGTTCACATTGCGGTAGATTTGTGCCCCAAATGCCCAGAAAAATACTGCGGGATATAATGGGCCCAAAATGAGCTCCTCGCAATATTAAACTTTGTATAAAGGGATCTTTAGAAGCCCTTTTTAATGTAAAAATATACAACTTACCTTCTGTGGTTTGCTTTATGAGACCCTGCGGTTGCTGGTGGTCGCGGGTTTAGAGGTTGATTTTTAAACTACTATAACTATTATACGAGGCCTTTAAAACTAATAATAGCCTTTGCGACGGGGTCTTTCAGCGATTTTTCGTTAATAATTAACTAGGCTGAACATCTTCGATTTGAACAGCCTAGAGAAAATCGCGTTTTAAACCCGCCCCCTCTAAACGGCGCCAAAATCGCGCACACCCGCAGCGGCAGATTTTCAACGACGCTTCAGGTAGGCTTTGCAACATACCTACTACATGTTTGTAGGTTAATTGGCTTCTGTAAATTGTAAATTGTCCCTAGCATGTAGGGTAGTGTTAGTTTGCCGCTGATTGGGTGACCGCTGATTGGGGTGGACTCGGAGGACCGAAGAGCCTGTTTCCGCGCCGTATCTCTAAAGGCTAATGTGTGTAGGATAGTACAAATGTACGGGCTGATCGCTGGTCGGCGAGAACTCAGTGGGCCGAAGGGCCTGTTTCCATGCCGTATCTCTAAACTAAACTAAACTGAACACGACCAGACCTTATTAGATGTCAGGCCAATTTATTGAACAACAACAAGCAAGGATATAAATGAAGTTACGATATTTTTCCAGCAAAGTTTCCCAATGCTACATCAAGAAAACTAATAAATAAAGAATGTTATATAGTCTCTATTAAAATCTCTGTTCTTTTATACCCATTGTTTTGTTTCATCTCCTTAGTCAGTGTCTCATCAGTGGAATTGGGTCTGACCTCACCTCTTCAACAATCCCTCTCTTGATGGAAGCTGATAAATGTGGATCTCGGTCTGGTTTGGTAATTTGAACGCCCAGGAACAAAGGAGGCTGCAGAGAATGGTAGACATTGCCCGGTCCATCACTGGTACTGACCTCCCCACCATCAAAGGGCACAGTGGCGCAGTGGTAGAGTTGCTGCCTTACAGCGCCAGAGACCTGGCATTCAATACTGACTACGGGTGCTGTCTGTGTGGTGTTTGTACGTTCTCTCTGTCGCTGCATGGGTTTTCTCCGGGTACTCCATCCCATAGACGTGCAGGTTTGTAGGTTAATTGACTTCTGTAATTTGTGCCTGGTGTGTAGGATAGAACTAGTGTATGGGTGACTGCTGCTTGGCGTGGACTCAGTTCAGTTTAGTTTATTGTCACGTGTACCGAGGTACAGTGAAAAGCTTTTGTTGCGTGCTAACCAGTCAGCAGAAAGACAATACATGATTACAATCGTTCCATTTACAGTGTATGGATACATCATAAGGGAATAACGTTTAGTGCAAGGTAAAGCCAGGAGAGTCCGATCAAAGATAGTCCGTGGGTCACCAAAGAGGTAGATAGTAGTTCAGCACCGCTCTCTGGTTGCTGCAGGATGATTCAGTTGCCTGATAACAGCTGGGAAGAAACTGTCCCTGAATCTGATGGTGTGCGTTTTCACACTTCTATACCTTTTGCCTGATGGGAGAGGGGAGAAGAGGGAGTGGCCAGGGTGCGACTCGTCCTTGATTATGCTGCTGGCCTCGCCGAGGCAGCGTGAGGTAGGTAATAGAAGGGAGGTTGGTTTGTGTGATAGCCTGGGCTGTGTCCACAATTTGCTGCAATTTCATGGGGTCTTGGGTGGAGCTGTTCCCAAACCAAGCTGTGATGTATCCTGATAAAAAGCTTTCTATGGTGCATCTGTAGAAGTTGGTGAGAGTTGTAGGGGACATGCCAAAACTTCCTAAGCCTTCTAAGGAAGTAGTGTCGTGGTGTGCTTTCTTGGCCGTTGTTTCAATATGGGTGGTCCAGGAGAAGTTGTTGGTGATATTGACTCCTAGGAATGAAGTTTTCAACCATCTCTACTTTGGCACCATCAATGTAAACTAGGCTCTGTGTATCGCTTCACTTCCTGAAGTCGATGACTATCTCCTTCATCTTGCTGACATTGAGAGAATGGTTGTTGTCTCGACACCAGGACACGAGGTTCTCTATCTCCTTCCTGTACTCCGTCTCATCATTATTTGATATCCGGCCCACAATGATGGTGTCGTCTGGGAATTTCACAATTGAATTAGATCTGTACATGGATGCATGGTCGTGGGTGTACAAGGAGTAAAGAAGGGGGCTGAGAACGCATCCTTGTGGAGCCCCCGTGCTGAGGATTATCGTGGAGGATGATTTGTCCCCAACCCTCACTGATTGGGGTCTGTTGGTCAGGAAGATGAGGATCCAGTTGCAGAGATGAATGCTGACACCAGTCCCGCTAGTTTGGTGATGAGCTTGGATGGTATAATGGTATAAGAGGCAGAGCTGTAGTCTGTGAATAGGAGTCTGATGTGTGTGTCTCTCTTATCCAGGTGTTCTAGGGATGAGTGTAGGGCTCGGGCGATGGTATCGTCCGTGGACCTGTTGTGGGAGGTAGGTGAACTGCAGTGGGTCAAGGCCACTGGGTAGACTGGATTTAATATGTTCCATAACTAGCCTCTCAAAACATTTCATGATGGTGGATGTCAAGGCTACTGGATGGTAGTGTTTAGGCATGAGGCCTTGCTTTGCTTTGGCGCTGGGATGATGGTGGTCTTCTTGAAGTAGGTGGGTACCTCAGAACGGAGTAGGGAGAGATCAAATATGTCCGCAAATACTCCCGCTAGCTGGTCCGCACAGCGACGAAGAACACGGCCAGCAACTCCGTCTGGGCCAGTTGCTTTCCGTGGATTTACTCTCAGGAAGGCCGATCTAACCTCTGCTGCAGTCACCCTGAGGGGAGGCACACTGAAGGGCCAGGTGTCACAGCCCTGTTGGCATTCTGCTCGAAGCGAGCATTGAAAGCATTCAGTTCATCGGGTTGGGTCGATGATGTTGCCCACCCGGTGGGCCAAAGGGCCTGTTTCCATCCTGTACCTTTAAAAAAAACCTCAGAGATTCTGCTTCAAAAAGGTTGTTAATATCATCAAAGACCCACACCATTGTGTTTCCCACTCCCCCAACTACAATCAGTCTGAAGAAGTGACCCAAACTGTCGCCTATCCATGTTCTCCAGAGATGCTGCCTGGCCCGTTGAGTTACTCCAGCATTTTGTGTCTATTTTTGCTAAAGGCTCACCCCACTCTGTCCATGCTCTCATCCCGCTAATACCATCGGGAAGGAGATACAGGAGATTGAAAACCGTGACCTTTGGGTTTAATGGAACAATGCCATTCTTACATGCTGCTGCATGACTAGCTTAGATGGAGCATATTGGTCGGCATGGACGGATTGGACTGAAGGGGCAGCTTCCATGATGTATGGCTTTAGAATTTACAAGCCCTTCGGCCCACCAAGTCCACGCTGACCAATGATACCCCACTAGGGACAATTTATTATTTTACTCAAATCAATTAACCAACAAACCTGTACGTTTTTGGAATGTGGGAGGAAACTGGAGCACCTGGAGAAAACCCACGTGGTCACAGGGAGAACGTACAAACTCTGTACAGCCAGCACCCGCAGTCAGGATCGAACCCTGTTCTCTGGCAGCAACTCTACTGCTGCGCCACTGCCCTGCTTTTTAAACCTATAGCTAAGCCATCAAAATGTTTTCAGGCTTTAGTCTTTGGACTCCTTGGCTCTGTGACTCTAAACAACAAAGTTTGTCAGATGACACTTCTGGAAAGTGTTGAGTTTTGTTTTTGAAACTTTAATAAACTGCAATATTGATCTCAATACGTGGCGCAAGGCAATGGAACTTTTTGCAGTGAGAATCAAACACTCAATTCTCACCCGCTTCAAACTGAAGAAAACTGGCCCGTTAACAGACGCACAGGAGCTCAGCCTGTAGAAGCCACAAACACCCTCTCTCTCTCTCTTGTCCTCACCCACCCCAGTGTCTCCCCCTTCCTCCAGTCACCCTGCACCTTTCCTCTCTTCTGGAGGCTCAATTCCCATCCCCGAGTCCAACATCCCACTTTTAGAACATGGAACATACAGCACAGGAACAGGCCCTTCGGCCCACAATGTCTGTGCCCAACATGATGCCAAGACCAACTCTTATCTACCTGCATGTGATGCATACCCCTCCATTCCCTGCATATCCACGTGCCAATCTAAAGGACTCTAAAACTCCACTATCGTATATCTGCATCCTGGCAGCCTGTTCCATGCATCCACCACCCTCTGTGTAAAAATACTTGCCCATCACATCTCCTTCAAACTTCTCACCTTCAGTTTAGTTTAGTTTATTATTGTCATGTGTACTGAGGTACAGTGAAAAGCTTTTTGTTGAGTGCTATACAGTCAGCGGAAAGACTATACAATCAAGGCACCCACAATGTACAGATACAGGCTAAAGGGAATCATATTTAGCTTCCCATCCCCTCCACTCATATACCTATATTCCTTCCTCCAGCTTTCACTCCTCCTCTTCTCCCCTTATCTGACACCCTTTTGTCTCCTTTTCACCTCCAGCCTTTGTCACTTACCCCCCCAGCTGCCAACCACCCTCCCCATCTGTATCCACCTATCACTTGCCAGGCTTTTCCCCGCCCCCACCTCTCTTCTTCAGCGTTTTCCCCACTCCATCAGTTTGAAGAAGGGTCCAGAAACGAAACGTCATCTGTCCATTCCCTCTATAGATGCTGCCTGACCCGCTGAGTTCCACAAGTGCTTTAGAAACATAGAAAATAGGTGCAGGAGTAGGTCATTCAGCCCTTCAAGCCAGCACCGCCATTCAATATGATCATGGCTGATCGTCCAAAATCAGTTCTGCTTTTTCCACCATATCGCTTGATTCTGTTAGCCCCAAGAGCTAAATCTAACTCTCTCTTAACAACAGGAAGCTTTGAAGTGTTTAAGAAGGAACTGCAGATGCTGGAAAATCGAAGGTACACAAAAAAGCTGGAGAAACTCAGCGGGTGCAGCAGCATCTTAAGAAGGAACTGAGATCTTTGAAGTGTTCTGCTCACCACTCATAGTATGAACAACTTGCCAAAGTTATTGTAAATTCAAAGACATAGGAGCACAATTAGGCCATTCGGCCCATCGAGTCTGCTCCGTCATTCAGTCACGGCTGATCTATCATTTGCTCTCCACACCATTCTCCTGCCATCTCCCCATAATCTTTGACAACTTTACTCATTAATCTCTACTTTATAAATACCCAATGAATTGGCCTCCACCAACATCCAGATATTAGTTTAGAAATGCAGCGTGGAAACAGGCCCTTCGGTCCATCAAGTTCACGCCAACCAGCAATGCTCATACACTAGCACTATCTTACACACTAGGGACAATTTACAATTTTATTTACCGAAGCCAAATATCCTACAAAGGATAGCTTTTTGTTGAGCAATTTTGTGATCCGACCTCTCTGTCCTGGGTCTCCTCCATTGCCAGAGTGAGCAACAGCGGAAATTGGAGGAACAGCACCTCATATTCCGTCTGGGGTCCTTGCGTCCTTATGGCATCAACATTGAATTCTCCCAATTTGGCTAGCCCGTGCTGTCTCCTCTCCTCCCCTTCCTTCACCCTCTAGCTGTCTCCTCCCACCCTCCCATCCGCCCGCCCTCGGGCTCCTCCTCCTCCTCCCTTTTTCCTTCTTTCTTTCCCCACCCCCCATCAGTCTGAAGAAGGGTTTCGGCCCGAAACGTCGCCTATTTCCTTCGCTCCATAGATGCTGCTGCACCCGCTGAGTTTCCCCAGCAATTTTGTGACATACATTACAAACCCACTGACTCACATGGCTATCTGGACTACACGTCTTCCCACCCTGCCCCCTGTAAAGACTCCATCCCCTACTCCCAATTCCTCCGCCTACGCCGCATCTGTTCCCAGGATGAGACATTTCATACCAGGGCATCGGAAATGTCCTCGTTCTTCAGGGAACGGGGATTCCCCTCCGCCACCATAGATGAGGCTCACACCAGGGTCTCATCCATACCCCGTAACACTGCTCTCTCTCCCCATCCCCGCACACGCAACAAGGGCAGAGTCCCTCTGGTCCTCACCTTTCACCCCACCAGCCGGCAAATACAACACATAATCCTCCGCCATTTCCGCCACCTCCAACGTGACCCCACCACTCGCCACATCTTCCCATCTCCCCCCATGTCTGCCTTCCGCAAAGACCGCTCCCTCCGCAACTCCCTCGTCAATTCTTCCCTTCCCTCCCGCACCACCCCCTCCCCGGGCACTTTCCGTTGCAACCGCAAGAAATGCAACACCTGTCCCTTCACCTCCCCCCTCGACTCCATTCAAGGTCCCAAGCAGTCGTTCCAGGTGCGACAAATGTTCACCTGTATCTCCTCCAACCTCATCTACTGCATCCGCTGCTCTAGATGTCAGCTGATTTACATCGGTGAGACCAAGCGTAGGTTGGGCGACCGTTTCGCCGAACACCTCCGCTCAGTCCGCAATAACCTACCTGACCTCCCGGTGGCTCAGCACTTCAACTCCCCCTCCCATTCCCAATCCGACCTCTCTGTCCTGGGTCTCCTCCATTGCCAGAGTGAGCAACAGCGGAAATTGGAGGAACAGCACCTCATATTCCGTCTGGGGTCCTTGCGTCCTTATGGCATCAACATTGAATTCTCCCAATTTGGCTAGCCCGTGCTGTCTCCTCTCCTCCCCTTCCTTCACCCTCTAGCTGTCTCCTCCCACCCTCCCATCCGCCCGCCCTCGGGCTCCTCCTCCTCCTCCTCCCTTTTTCCTTCTTTCTTTCCCCACCCCCCATCAGTCTGAAGAAGGGTTTCGGCCCGAAACGTCGCCTATTTCCTTCGCTCCATAGATGCTGCTGCACCCGCTGAGTTTCCCCAGCAATTTTGTGTACCTATCCTACAAACCTGTACATTTGTGGAGTGTGGGAGGAAACCAGAGAACCCGTGGAAAACCCACACGGTCAGGGGGAGAACGTGCAAACTTCATACAGACAGCATCCGTGGTCAGGATTGAACCCTGGTCTCTGGCGCTCTGAGGCAGCAACTCTACCGCTGCGCCACCGTGCCGATTTCCACAGATTCACCGCCCATCAGTATTGTATTGTATTGTCCATTAGAGTCATATTATGGAAAGTATACTAAGTATACATAGTATAGAGTCTATACAGTGTGGAAACAGGCCCTTCAGCCCAACTTGCCCACACCGGCCCAGCAACAGTAGTCCCACCTGCCTGCGCTTGGTCCATATCCCTCCAAACCTGTCCTATCCATGTACCTGTCTAACTGTTTCTCAATCGCTGGGATGGTCCCTGCCTCAACCACCTCCTCTGGCAGCTTGTTCCATACACCCACCACCAGTGGCGGACTGGCCAGGGTGTCAACTGTTTGTGTAAAAGACATGGAGCTCCGCAGCCAATGCAAACCCACCTGGTGGGTCTAGTGTAGACGGGGCAAGTTGGGCTGAAGGGACCGTGTCCACGCTGCAGCGAGACTCCACGACTCCTGGCCGCTGGGATCTCACTGTGCCTTGCTGTCACGGCACATCACTCAATGGAAGGCTCTGCCCATTGTGCCGATCCGGTTGGAGCAGAGACATTGTGGGGGGTGTTGGTAACACAGCGGGGGACGGACTGCGATTGGTCGGTGCATTCGGATCTTGCGTTGGGAGACTGTTCCTTATAACGGGACATGAGGCAGCGTGAGGGGCGGCTGTAGTTTAGCCCAGGGAGGCGAGCTTCATGTTGCAAACGGCACTGTGGTGGTAAGTATCCCAGCCCCATCTCCAATGCTAATGCCTGCTATCAAATTCAAATGACCCTTTAAAAAAAAACCCCCAGCTCTTCAGCGATACAATTGCATCCCCGTGTAACCTGCGCGCACGGACAATGGATTTGCAAATGCATTGCTGAATCCAAAAATGTTGCAGCCGGCGCCAGAAATTCACCTCTATGCTTAATCCTCTCAAGTTTGTGTGTTTAATGAATGCAAAGTTGAATGCAGAAAAAATCCTGGGGCTTTTTATTCTGAGCTTTGATATGTTCATTTGTATACCAGGCGGCCAGTGACAGGTAGACGCCAGGGTCGGTCACGGACGGGTTAATTTGTTTAGGTTTGGGGATCTCGGTTCGATCTGTGGGAAGTTTGCGAGGGAATGGGAAAGGGTTTTAAAGTGAACTTTTAATTGCTATTATTTTGCTGATTGCTAATTGCACTGTGGATTGCGGCTGTGTGGCTGGACGGTGGACGTGACTGTTAACCAGTGTGTTTCCTCCCCTCTCCCTCTCCCTCTCCCTCCCTCTCACCCCACAGCCAGCCCGGAGCACGCCGCGATGCTGCCTCTCCTGCTCGCTGTCCTCTCGCTCCTCCAGCCCGGACACTCGACCAGCCCCGAGCCCATCTTCACCGCTGTCACACACTCGCTCCTTCCTCCCGACTACGACAACAACCCCATCCAGCTCAATTACGGCGTGGCGGTGACTGATGTGGACAGCGATGGCGATCTGGAGATAGTGGTGGCCGGGTAGGTGCGGCGATGACCCACTCTGTGTGTGTGTGTGTGTGTGTCAGTATTGTAGACAGCGATGGAAACTAGAGGTCTTGGTGCGGTAGATGTAGTGACCCAGTGTGTTTGAGAGAGAAAGGGACAGTGTTGTGGACAGCGATGGTGATCTGGAACTAAATGGTGGGCTAGGTGTGGTGACCCACTCTGGCCGCGTGTGTGTGTGGGACAATATTGTGGACAGTGATGGAGATCAAGAGGTGGTGGTGGGTGGGGTAGGTGAGGTGACCCACTCTCTGTGGCCGCGTGTGTCTGTCTCTGTGTGTGTGGGACAATATTGGAGATCTAGAGATGGTGGTGGTGGGTGGGGTAGGTGAGGTGACCCACTCTCTGTGACCGCATGTGTCTGTGTGGGACAGTATTGTGGACATTGATGAAGATCTGGAGATGGGTGGTGGTGGGAAATGTGTGGTGACCCACTGTGTCTGAGAGAGAAAGGGCCAGTGCTGTGGACAGCAATCTGGAGGTGGAGGTGGTGGGTAGGTGTGGTGTTTGCCAGCTCTCTGTGAGTGAGGGACAGTATTGTGGAGAAAGATGGCGATATACAGATGGAGGTGGCAGTATAGGTGTGGTGTTTGTGTGAGAGAGGGGCAGTATTGTGGTCGATGATGAATATCTAGAGTTGGTGGTGGTGAGGGTAAGTGTGTCCTAGTGTGTGTGTGTGTGAGGGGTAGTATGGTGGACAACCATGAATATCTAGAGATATTGGTGATGGGGTAAGTGTGTCTGTGTGTGAGGGATAGTATTTTGGACAGCGTTGTAGATCTGGACCTAGGGGTGGTGGGGCAGGTGTGTCCTGTGTGTGAGGGGCAGTGTGGTGGAAAATGATGGAGGTGGAGATGGTGGAGAAGGTGTGTGTGGGAGAGACAGACAATATTATGGACAGCAATGGAGATCTGGAGACGTTGGGGTTGGGGGGGGGGGGGGGGGTGTGTGTGTGTGTGTGTGTGTGTGTGTGTGTGTGTGTGTGTGTGTGTGTGTGTGTGTGTGTGTGTGTGTGTGTCAATGCTTCTCTTTGTATCTGAAGGAGATATATTATTGTGGTCAATGATGGCAATCAGGAGGTGGTGGTGGCCAGGCTAGGTGTGTACAGTATTGTGCACAGCCATGTGGATGGCGGTGTGACTGGGCTAGATGTGTGAGAGGCATGTGTAGGATACACACTGGGTGTGTAGGATACAGTACATAATATCCTCTATCCACATCCATTTTTAGTCCGAGCCCCTACAATGATGCATTCTGCAGGGACTGTGTGGTCATGTATGTTCCTCTGTATGTGAAGCGTATGCATTAGTCATGCGTGTTTATAACCCTGTACATGTGAGATGTACTTGCCCGCATGGGATGTATACTGTTTGTGCCTATGTGAAATATGTGCGTGTAACATGCATGGTGAAGATTTAATGTGTGAATTGCTGTCTCTGCTGCTGTTTAATGCACAATATGATGTCAATGTATGTCGATCCTGGGTTCAAAACCTTGCCTCTTTCCTGCCTGTTTTTCTTTGCCAGTTCTTGTGCAGTTCCACGCACTGCCTCCCGCGGGCGGCTCTGCCCCATCTATCAGCCAAGATGCTATCAGCTGCGTTTTCAGATGTTTCACACTATCTCACCCCTCTCCTCTCTCTCTGCCATATTCTATCTGTCGCTCAATCTGTCTTCCGTTTTTGACTCCTGCTTCTAGGAGCTCCAATTTGGAGAAAAATGGGAGTCGGGGAGGGGGGGGGGAACAAAGTTCTGATGTGAGTCACCAAACTGAATTCCTAAATGGACAATCTCCAGCTCGCACTGGGTGACTTCCTGTGGGTGCCCTTACGAACACATTGCACGGATTTTTTTTTAAAGCAGCAAATTTAGTAGCTGAACATTTGCTAAGGTTTCATCGAGATTGCGAACAGCATGAAAATTGAGGTGACAAAAACAAACAATATTCTGAATGCTGCTTTTAAATAGGAGAACATTTCCCCCTTCCTCAATCACTGCCATTCCTTGTATAAATCCTTCAGTAAAACATCGTTGGCTCCACAGTGCTGAATGTTTGCAGCCTGTGTTGGTTGTGTAGTACGCTGGGGTTTTAAAGAGCTGCCCTGGGTGAACGGTTCTTTCTGTGTGTGTGTGTGTAGGGGAGGTAGACATGATTAATCCAGCTCGTTTTGTGAATGCCGCTTTTAGGATTTGAGTTCCCGGGAGGTGAAAATGCTGGGAATCATCTCTGGAATGGGAGAGATATTAGCAGGGTTTGGTTCAGTATGTGTGTGAGCATCCATCTACTGGCCAGGTGCATCAGCGTAACCATCTTAGATCAATCTGATAATGTGGCTCCTAACAATGTTTAATCGTCTTTTTCTTCAGCTTGAGAATATTATCACGGTTGTCAAACTACCATGGATTTTAAATTCAAAATCACATTTGTAATCTTGCACTGCAGTGGCTGGACTTTCAGCAAAGTCGGAGCAAAGGGCTGGCTGGTGTCCTGAGTCTGAAGGTGTAGACGTCTGAACTCTAGATCTGCCTCCATCTCTGCCCTGGGGCAAGAATCCCACTTGTGGGACCATCCTGTCGGGCGGCACAGTGACGCAGCGGGTGGAGCTGCTGCCTTGCAGCACCGGAGACCCGGGTTCTATCCTGACCTCAGGTGCTGACTGCGCGGAGTTTGCATGTTCTCTCTGGGACCATGTGGGTTTCCTCCGGGTGCTCCAGTTACCTCCCGCATCCCAAAGACGTGCGGGTTAATTGTAGGTTAATTGGCTTCTGTAAATTGCCCCTAAAACTGGGATAATATGGAGCTAGTAAATGGGTGATGGATGATGGTCTCGGTGGGCCGAAGGGCCTGTTTCCACAAGGGAGACACGGTGGCGCAGCGGTAGAGTTGCTGCCATACAGCGCCAGAGACCCGGGTTCGATCCTGACTATAGGTGCTGGATCTACGGAGTTTGTACGATCTCCCTGTGACCTTGTGGGTTTTCTCCGGGTCCTCCGGTTTCCTCCCGCACTCCAAAGACATACAGGTTGGTGGGTTAATTGGGTGCCTCTGTTTTAAGATTCTCCTTGAAATTTCTGTGTTGAAATAAGCCTGCAGTCACTTCACGGTTCTGGTAACCGGGTTTGATCCTGACCTCGGCTGCTGTCTGTGTGGAGTTTGCACGCTCTACCTGTGACCGCATGGAGTTCCTCTGGGCTTCCTCCCACATCCCAAAGGCATGTGGGTTTGCGTACATTGCCACCTGTGTGTGGGTCCGTCATAGAGTCTGGAAGAATTTAATGGGAATGAGAGGGCGATATAATCGGCTGAATGTGAAGGGTGTTTCATGGTCCACAAACGCATTGTAGCCCTGTAGTCTGACCTTGCCTGTAATTCCATCTGCTTGGAGCATAGAACAGTACAGCCCAGGAACAGACTCTCCGGCCCCCGATGTCCGTGCCAAGTGAAATTAATCTCCTCTCCCTCCATTCTCTGCATATCCATGTAGCAAACTAAAAGCCTCCTTACACACCACTATCGTATCTGCCTCCACCTCCTCCCTTGGCAGCGCGTTCCGTACAAAGGAAAATTTGCCCCGCACATCTCCTGGAAACGTTGCCCCTCTTGCCTGAATGATGTGCCTTCTAGTCTTTGACATTTTCACCCTCTGGGGGGGAAAAAGGTTCTGACTGCCTTACGCGGCTTCGGGTTGAGTTATTGTCTAATAACCATGAGAAACATTTTAGATTATTGTTTTTGAAGTATCAAATGAATGAGAATGTTTGAGCTTTCCAATAAACCCTCTGTTGCTATGGATATATCTGGTGCAGCAATTATTATTTTTTTTTGTAGAGATACAGCAAGGGAACAGGCCCTTCGGACCACCAAGTCCACACCGACTATCGATCACCCGTTCACACTAGTTCTATGTTATCCCACTTTCTCATCCACTCCCGACACACCAGGGGCAATTTACAGTAGGCCAATTAACCTACAAACCCACACGTCTTTGGGAGGTGGGAGACTTGCAGAGTTCGTCCCAGCTGCCATTAGACAACTGAACCATCCTATGACCAACAACTAGAGAGCGGCCCTGAGCTAATATCTACCTCATTGGAGACCCTCGCACTTTTAATCACTTTATTCTTGCTCAAAACGTTATTTCCTTTATCCTGCATAAGTACACTGTGGATGGCTCAATTGTAATCATGTATGGTCTTTCCGCTGACTGGTTAGCACGCAACGAAAGCCTTTCGCTGTACCCCGGTAAATGTGACAATAAACTAAACTCAAACCAGAGGAAACCCAGGCGGTCACAGGGAGAATGTGCAAGCTCCACACGCAGCCAGCACCCGAGGTCAGGATCGAACCTGGGTCTCTGGCGCTGTGAAGCAGCAGCTTTACCAGCTGCGCCACCGTGCTGCTGATGATTCCTCCTATCAGGTGGGGAAGGGGGGAGTAAAACCAGTGAGATGCTCTCTCAGGCAGTAAGTGTTGTTATGCTCCCCTCTGTAACTACAATCAGTCACCTGTCCATGTTCTCCACAGATGCTGCCTGACCTGCTGAGTTACTCCAGCACTTTGCGTCTTGCCTTTGTAAAGCAGCATCTGCAGTTTCTTATTTCTAAATCTTGTTTAACTTTATCGAGGGCGCCATGGTAGCGCAGCGGTAGAGTTGCTACCTCACAGTGCCAGAGACCGGGGTTCGACCCTGACTACGGGCGCTGTCTGTATGGGATTTGTACGTTCTAACTGTGACCGCATGTATTTTCTCCACGCTGGGGAAAAAGAGGTGGGGGTGATCAGTCCAAAGTTGGGTCCCCACCTGAAACGTCACCGATCCATGTTCTCCAGAGATGCTGCCTGACCCGCTGAGTTACTCTGGCACCGTAGACATAGGAGAAGAATTGGGCCATTCAACCCATCGAGTCTACTCAATCATGGCTGATCAATTTCTCTCCCTCAACCACATTCTCCTGCCTTCTCCACGTATCCTTGATGCCCTCTTCAATCTCTGCCTTTATAAATACCCAATGGCTTGGCCTCCACAGCTGGCACTTTGTTTTTTATTGGAAACCAGCATCTGCAGTTCCTTGTTTCTGCGGGGCTAGGACGTAACTTCATAAGTCACAGGAACAGAATTAGGCCGTTTGGTCCATCAAGTCTACCCCATCATGGCTGATCTATCTTTCCCTCTTAACCCCATTCTCCTGCCTTCTCCCCATAACCCCTGGCACCCGTACTAATCAAGAATCTGTTAATCTGTGCCTT
Organism: Amblyraja radiata; assembly: GCF_010909765.2. Taxonomy (NCBI): domain Eukaryota; kingdom Metazoa; phylum Chordata; class Chondrichthyes; order Rajiformes; family Rajidae; genus Amblyraja; species Amblyraja radiata. Next base: position 39,382,640 of record NC_045970.1, on the reverse strand, counting down.
AAGAATACCCAATGGCCTCCACAGCCGTCTGTGGCAATGAATTCCACAGATTCACCACCCTATCATTAAAGAAATTGCTCCTCATCTCCTTTCTAAAGGCATGTCCTTTTATTCTGAGGCTGTGCCCTCTGGTCCTAGGCTCTCCCACAAGTGGAAACGTCCTCCCCACATCCACGAGGCTTGGCAAGTGATGGGTGGACACGGGTGAGGGGAGGGTTGGGGGGGAAGGGAAGGGTTTATTGTTGTTTTCCTACGGTGTTAGGCCGTGTTATAAACAGCGGCAGGAGTGAGTATTGAACCCGTGACCCTCTGATGCAGCCGCGAGAATGCCATTCGAGGCGACAAGGCCACCCACACACGTGTGAAAAGAATTAGCAATTTGGCTTTGAGTTGAAATAAACGCAACGCGTTGTGGTGGAATGTGACATGTGGCAGGTAATGAGATTGGAGCGGGTGAATCACCAGCTCAAGGTCTGCTGCACTGTGGTGAGGGAGTACAAACTACAGACGTAGCTGCTGGAGCTCCCTGCTCATCATTCTCACAGCTCGAGTGATTTGCTTAAAAGATGAAGCAGTGAATGAATAGCCACGGGCAGAGGTAGAGCTGCTGCCTCACAGCGTCAGAGACCCGGGTTCGACCCTGACTACGGGTGCTGTCTGCACGGAGTTTGTACCTCCTCCCTGTGACTGAGAGGGCTTTATCCCGTAGCGCCCGTTTCCTCCCACACTCCAAAGACGTGCGCGTTTGATGACCTTGGACTTTAGAGATACAGCGCGAAAACGGGCCCTTTAGATGGATTGTTCATGGAGCTAGCAGCAGCTTGATGGGTGAATGGTCTGCTGTTGTGCTGTGCATCAAGTGTACTGGGAACAGAACAATAAAATTCCTGCTTGCCGCAGCGTTCCAGGCCCATTGACGCACCCACACACAGATAAATATATAATAATCAATAAGCCAATAAATTAATAATCAGCAACCGGAACACAGTGACAAGCTTGTCATCTGGGTGGCACTGCAGTAGAGTTGCTGTCTCACAGCGCCAGAGACCCGGGGTCGATCCTGCCCTTGGGTGCTGTCTGTTTGGAGTTTGCACGTTCTTCCTGTGATCACCTGGGTTTCCTTGGGGTCCTCCGGTTCCCTCCCGTATTCCAAAGACGTGCAGGTTTGTAGGTTAATTGACTGCTGTAAAATTGTCCCTAGGGATGTAGGAAGAGGTAGTATGAACGGGTGATCGCTGGTTGGCCCTGACACGGTGGGCCGAAGGGCCTGTTTCCACATTGTATCTCCAGACACAACTAAATCTTCCTTCCATCCAATCCATGTTAGAAGCATAGAAAAATAGGTTCAGGAATAAGCCATTCGGCCCTTCGAGCAGGCGCTGCCATTCAATATGATCATGGCTGATCATCTAAAATCAGTACCCCGTTCCTGCTTTTTCCTCATATCCCTTGAATCCGTTGACACTAAGAGCTAAATCTAACTCTCTCTTCACGGTGCGTTGCATCCATAGGTCTGGAGGTATTGTGAAGGATGCCTGCCACCCTGGCCAATCCCTTTTCTCTCTTCATAAATTCATAGTTCATAAGTTCTAGGAGCAGCGTTAGGCCATTCGGCCCGTCATGTCCACTGCCATTTAATCATGACTGATCTATCTTTCCCTCTCAACCCCATTTTGCTGCCTTCTCCCCATACCGCCTGACACTCGTACTAATCAATTCTTCTCCCTTCTGGGAGAAGATGCAGGAGCCTGTAAACTCAGATACACAGATTTGAGAAGGGCTTCTTCCTTAAGGCTATCAGACTCTTTCACATCCCATTCCTAGAGGTGCTACCAGACAGTACCCAGAGATATTATCACTGTTGACTCTACCTCATTCAGTTATGCCTTATTGTGAAGATCGTACTTGACAATCTTTACAGAGCAGGGTCAACTTTGTTGAAAGCTACTGACCTGGATATTAGCAGAGAGTGAATCTCCCTGTTCATCCAAAGTTTCCGGTTAGGCAGTGTTTCCACTTTGAAGGAAATTACCTGAAATTCGGGAAATTCTGCTTGTCCTCGGGTAATTTTAGGGAAATTATATAATTACGTGAAATTTCCGCATCTGGCCCACGAAGGTGTGTAAAGGTAATACACACAGCACTGCCGGTTTGGCGCTCAAAGATTTAAACAGAGCGCTGTCAGTTTAACGAGTGGGGATTTAAACAAAGCGCTGTCGGCTGCAGCGCTATGGGCTTTACACAGAGCGCTATGGGCTTTACACAGAGCGCTATAACTCAGACTATTTGGGGAAAATTCTCGTATACCAATGAATCTTAGGAATTCTCTTTCTCAGTGAAAGTTGAGCCTTTGATTATTTTTCAGGCAGTGGTAGAATTCTGGATAAGCCTAGTGGTGAAAGGTTACCAGTGGGATTGCAGTTGCATTGGGATTGGCTTTGATTTTACAGAATGGTGGGTGGGCTCAAGGGGCTGGGAGGGAGAGAGGGAGGGGTGGAGAAGGAGAGAGGGGAGGGATAGAGGGAGAAGGAGAGAGAGAGAGGGAATAAGAGAGGGAGGGAGAAAAAAGGAAGGAGGGGGGGAGGGAGATAAAGAGGGAGATAAAGAGGGAGAGAGGAGAGAAGGAGGGAGGGACGAAGGGAGGGAAAGGGAGAGTGGGAGGTAGAGAGAGCAGAGACTGAGACACATGAGAGCAGGTTGAAAAAACGATGACAACGAAAGCTGTTGGAGGCAATGAAAGCTGTCTTCCATAACACTCTACAAGTGAGTAAAAGAAGTGTGCAGATATGGTGTAGTTACATGAATCTGTTTTACCTTGTTCTTCTTTGTGTTGTTAACGTGTGCCCGCGGAAAAACCCCAACAACAAATAGCACGCAGGAAGCATTTTGAAAATTTCAAGAAATACTATCAAATTCCAGGAAATTTGAGATTCTATTTATTTTTTGAGGTGTGGAAGCACTGCGGTTAGGAGAGATATTCCAATAGGATCAGGAATCAGTTATGTTGGGTTGACGGAATCTTCCTCTAATTCCATGAAGTCGAGTATATGTACTGAAACGGAACAATGGAATTCTTATTTGTAGCAGCACAACAGGCATGTAAACACACGACACATCATATTTCGCCTGGGCAGCTGAACCTCGCAGTATGAATGGTGATTCATTTCATGTAACTCCTGCATTCCCTTTCTCCTCCCCCACCCAAGGCATCCTACCAGTTCCACTGTTCGGATCCCTGTATCCCTTCGTTATCACCTCTTACCCAGCCAACAATGGCCCCTCATGGGCTCCACCCTTCCTTGGTCAACTGTGCCTGGCCATGGTTTTGTTCTGGCCTTTTCCTACCTCAAGTTCCCTCCCCTTTACGTTCAGTCTGAAAATGGGTTCCAACCCGAAAAGTCACCCATCCTTTTTCCTCCAGAGATGCTGCCTGACCCACTGCATATTGTATCTATCTTCAATATGTCCAGCATCTGCAGTTCCTTCCTACATGGGTATTTTAAGCACAGTGCTTAATAGATAATATAATAAGCAAGCATTTAAAAGTTAAATAAATAAATACTGATATGGTCCAAAAAATACAAAGCCCAAAATCTCTTGTACCACCCAGGCAGTTTGTAGTTGGAGTTCGCAATGTTCAATAGCCTGATGTGTGTTTAGTTTAGAAATACAGCGTGGAAACAGGCCCTTCTGACAACAAGTCTGCACCGACCAGCTATCCCTGCACATTAACACTACCCTACACACACCGGGACAATTTACATTTATGCCGAGCCTACAAATCAGTACGTCTTTGGAGTGTGGGAGGAAACCGAAGATCTCGGAGAAAACCCACGCAGGTCACAGGGAGCGTGTACAAACTTCGTACAGACAGCACCCGTAGTCTGGATTGGACCCGGGTCTCCAGCGCTGTGAGGCTCTACCGCTGCCTGCGTGTGTGTGCGTGTGTGTGTGCAATGTCAATCCTGGATATTCCCCATTCACAGTCCACATAATAGAGGGGTTACAATTCATCCCCTGGTTTCATTAGAGACATAATTACAGGATTTGTGCGCTGGGAAAAGTAGTTAGCACCTTGCCCGCTGCTCTTGGGTGAAGTCTACAATGAAACACAAAAAAAAGCAATTAAGACCGCTGGGTGTCGGGAATCTGCTACATGGCTTCATTCTAAATTAATCATGGGATTTTTTTTGTTGAGCGGCTTAAATGGGAATCATTTTAAGGCTTGTTTAAACAGCGGCAGTTCAATTCGATGCAACTCATTGCATTTGTGAGAGGTGCGTTGTGAAATGGTGGAAGGCTTGCAGTGGAGAGCATTGAAACGGGCCCTTCAGCCCACCTGAAGCCAAGTCAGCGGATATTTTTAAGGCAGAGATAGATAGATTCTTGATTAGTACAGGTGTGAGAGGTTATGGGCAGAAGGAGAATGGGGTTAGGAGATCTAGATCATCCATGATTGAATGGTGGAGTAGACCTAATTCTACTCCTATCCCTTATGACCTTATAACCCAAGTTGGTATATTGAGCTCATCCCATTCGGCCCTCTAAACCCTTCCTATTCATATTCTAGATTTTCGAGATATAGCGAGTCGGTGCTGACCAGCGATCACCCCGTACACTAGCACTACCCTACACACTAGTGCTGGTGTCAGGGGTTATAGGGAGAAGACAAGCTAAACAGAGAGGGAAAGATAGATCAGCCATGATTGAATGGCAGAATAGACTTGATGGGTCAAATGGCCGAATTCTGCTCCTATAACTTATGAATTTATGAACACTAGGGACGATTTACAGAAGCTAATTAACCTACATACCTGTGCATCTTTGGAGTGTGGGAGGCAACCGGAGCACCAGGAGAAAACCCGGGTGGTCACAGGGAGAACGTACAAACTCCATACAGACAGCACCCGTAGTCAGCATCGAATCCAGGTCTCTGGTGCTGCAAGGCAACAGCTCTACCGCTGTGCCACCCATATATCTGACCAAATGTATTTTAAAAGTCCTAATTGATGTAGCTTCCTCGTTCGTCATGTGACCACGTGGGTTTTCTCCGGGTGCTCCAGTTTTCTGCCACATGCCAACTGCGTGGTGGTTTGGAGGTGAATTGGCTTCTGTGAATCGTCCCTGGTGTGTAGGATGTGAAACTGGTCTAACATACAACTAGTGTACGGATGATCGTTGGTTGGTGTGGACTCGGTGGGCCAAAGGACATGTTTGCACGCTGTATCTCTAAACTTAACTAAACTTGTACCTGAGGCTCCGCTTAAATCGCTCCCCTCTCAACTAAAGTCTGTGCCCTCCAGTTTTGGAATCCTCTACCCTTTGGAACCTTCTACCTGAGCATTCACTTTATCCATGGCCCCTCGTGATCTGAAAACACTCCTTCAGTCGGAGATATTTAAAGGAAAGGTTTGACCTGGTCAAGCAAAGAGGGAATGAACTGATCGTGTTTTGAAATTTCTTTTGAGTCTGGTCTCTCAAAGTTCTCAATGTAATAAATTAGAATTCTTCCTGTTGACGGGACTTTTCAATACTCATTAATAAAGCATTAATCATTGATTACTTGCCCGAAAACCATTTCATTGCTAAAGTTTCCATTGTAAATTGTTAGTGCCCTGTTCACTAATGAAGCGAACTCTGTTAATATTTTAATGTTCCTTTCCTTTTGCTGCCCCCCCCCCCCCCCTGATCATGTATCTTTATTATGTTTAAGAAGGAACTGCAGATGCTGGAAAATCGAACGTAGACAAAAATGCTGGAGAAATCAGCGGGTGAGGCAGCATCTATGGAGCGAAGGAAATCTCCTGCCGAGTTTCTCCAGCATTTTTGTCTACCATGTATCTTTATCAAGCACTTTCTTATTTCACAAAGAATATCTAAAGTACTTAGCCTGAAGAAGGATCCTGACCCAAAACATCGTCTGTCTATTTCCCTCCACTGATGCTGTCCGACCTGCTGAGTTCCTCTGTCAGTTTGTTTTGTACATCAAAAGTACTGTTCTCTCTGGCTCGTAGCAAATATCTCCCAGCTCTCGTGTGACAGAAAGTACAGAAGCTTGAAAGCGCGCACCACCAGACTCGGGCACAGGGCGGCACTATGGCGCAGCGGTAGAGTTGGTTCCTCACAGCGCCAGAGACGTGCGTTTGATCCCGTATGTACGGAGTTTGTACGTTCTCCCTGTGATCGCATGGGTTTTCTCTGGGTGCTCCGGTTTCCTCCCACATTGCATGGAAGTATAGGTTTGTAGGTTAATTGGCTTCTGCCAATTGGAAATTGTCCCTAGTGTGTAGGATAGTGCTAGTGTATAGGGTGATCGCTGATCAACTGGGGATTTAGTGGGCCGAAGGGCCTGTTTCCATGCTCTATCTCTTAAAATCTAAAGCTTCCTCCCTGTTATCAGGCTTCTGAATGGTCCTTCCTTAAGCAAGTTGGGCTGAAGTGCCTGTTTCGTGCTGTATGAGTCTATGATAAGCTAGGGTGCTGTCTGATTCACCTCCACCCCATTGCACACATTGGACATTGTCTATGGAACTGATGCGCTACAATGCTGAGAACAAAATTCCCCCCCCCCCCCCCCCATTTACTCTACCTATTATACTTGCAGAAACAAAGAACGTCAGATGCTGGTTAATACACAAAAGTACACAAAGTGCTGGAGTAACTCAGCAGGTCAGGCAGCATCTCTGGAGAACCGGTCAAGTCAATACAATGAGTTTGACTCGATTATTTCTCCGTACGGTATGCCTGATCTGATTCGTAAGCACTCAAAACAAATCTCTCACCGTATCTGGGCGCACATGACAATAATGAGCCTAAACCTGAAGAAGGGGCCTGACCCGAAGCATCACCTATCTTGATTTGTAAGCCAGCATCTGCAGTTCCAAGGAAGGCGACGGCTCCAGGCCCCGCAGCAGCCTGGGGCTCACCTGGATCGGCACCGCTCATCGCAACTAGAGCGTGGACTGGACTTTGAAAATAGCTCCAAAACCTGGCACCTCTTGCATGCGAGATTAGAGGACTATTTCTGTATAATTTGCTATTCGGGGACATGCTTGGCTGTGACAAAACTCTATTGGACTGTATCTAAGAACATAATTTCACTCTGTGTTTGCACATGTGGCAGTAAAATCACCATTGAACCATTAGACTTCCTTGTTTCTAAACCTATACCTTTGACTCTGATTCCTAAACGTGAACCGGCCTTGGGTGGAAGGAGGAAAGTCTGGATCTAACTAGAGGACAATGTCTCGGGTGGACCACCTTTTCAAAGGCACTTCTGACGGCTGCTTCTGCCTAAACCCTCATCAGCAGACCACCCTGGGGTGCAGTAGCATAATGGGTAAAATGACTGGATTAGCATCCAGAGGCGTGAGCTATTGATCCAAAGGCACGAGTTCAAATCCCACAACACCAGCAGGGGAATTTGAAATACATGTAATTAAATCTTGAGTCAAAATAAACGACCTCGTTAACAGTGATCGTGAAATAACTGTGTTTTAAAAACACATCTGGTTTCATGGATTCGTAAGTCATCGGAGCAGCATCAGGCCATTCGGCCCATCAAGTCTATGGCTGATCTGATCTCCTGCCTTCTCCCCATAACCCCTGACACATGTACTAATCAAGAATCTGTCAATCTCCGCCTTAAAAAATATCCATTGACGGCATCCACTGCCGTCTGTGGCAATGAATTTCACAGACTCCCTCTGGCTAAATAAATTCCTTCGAGTCTCCTTTCTGAAGGTACATCCTTTTATCCTGAGGCTGTGCCCTCTGGTCCTAGACTCTGCCACTAGTGTAAACATCCTCTCCACATCTATACCCAGGCCTTTCACTATTCGGTAGGTTTTAATGTCTCCCCACCCCTCATCCTTCTAAACTCCAGCGAGTACAATCCCAGCACCGTCACATGCTCATCACACATTAACCCAATCATCCCCGGGTTCAACCTCGTAACATGAAGGGTTTCAATGAAATCCTGAAATGTTCAGACCTATGTTGGCGAGGCCGTCTGTAGGAGGGTCCCGACCCGTAACGCTGTCTGCCTATACCCTCCACAGATGCTGCCTGACCTGCTGAGTTCCTCCAGCACTTGGTTTTGTACAAGACTCTCGTAACTACAGTTTCTTATGTCTCTCTTGGAGTATAGTGTTCAGTTCTGGCCACCCTTCTACAGGAAATATGGCATTAAGCTGAAAAAAAGTGCAGGGATTTACAAGGATGTTGCCTGGACTTGAGGGCCTGAGCTATAGGGAGGGGTTGGGAGGCTAGGACTTTACTAGTAATCATGGTGAAAGAGGCTTTTAGCACATTAGCCTCCATCAGCCAGAGTATTGAGTAGAGAAAGTAGACACAAAATGCTGGTCTTCTTCTTGCGTTTGTGGCAGCAGAGGTTATGTAACGCCCTCCAGGCACTGTAGCCAGTTCAATGTGCCGTTGTCGAGGGCCGTGAGGTCTACCCCTCCACCAGGGGGCGGCGGAGGACAGCGCTGTAATGACCTACAGCGCTGTTTGCTGGTCTGCTCCACACACCCAGGTTGCTGATGGACGCAACCCCCAGCGATGCATGTTGGCGTTAAACCGGCCGACCCCTGTACGGAGCCGGTTCAGGGCGACCCACTCTTTGCGGGGCAGGTCCGTGCCGGGTGGGGCTGTGGTGTTCGGTGCAGCAGTGAATTGAGGAGGTCGCGAAGTCTGTTCCAAACTGGTTCTCCGTGCTCCCCGTATGTTGAAACCGGAGCCACAGAGGGTCACTGTGTGACATAGAAACATAGACATAGAAACATAGAAAATAGGTGCAGGAGTAGGCCATTCGGCCCTTCGAGCCTGCATCGCCATTCAATATGATCATGGCTGATCATCCAACTCAGTATCCTGTACCTGCTTTCTCTCCATACCCCCTGATCCCTTTAGCCACAAGGGCCACATCTAACTCCCTCTTAAATATAGCCAATGAACTGGCCTCAACTACATTCTTTGGCAGAGAATTCCACAGATTCACCACTCTCTGTGTGAAAAATGTTTTTCTCATCTCAGTCCTAAAAGATTTCCCCCTTATCCTTAAACTGACGCCACTTTATCCTTAAGCCAGCAGCTGTCTGTCTTTTCACCGTTTTATTTTTATTTTTAGTTAGTTAAAGTGTTTTATTTGGAGGTCTAGACTTTTTTGTGTGGGGGGGGGGGGGAGGGATAAACTGCCTTTCAGGGTCCCTACCTGGTCGGAGAGGCAGCTTTTCTCCGGGCTGCAGCTTCGACCCGTCCTCGTGGCCCACCAGCGGGCCTGGAGCGGCGTTTCCTGTCGCGGACCGCCCAGAACCTCGGCTTTGGCGGCAGCACAGCGCTGGAGCGCTATCGTGGAGCGGGCGATGCCTTGCCTGGGTCGCCGCGCTGGAGCTCCGGTGAGCTGAGACCGCCGGGTAAAACATCGCGGAGCTGCGGGACTGTGGAGCGGCCAGCTGCGGGCGGCGGCGCCGAACTTTACACCGGGAGCCTGGGATCTCGCGACGAGATCGCCAGTTGTGGAGCTCCAACCGGCGCGGCCTTGTCGGCTTCGGAAGCCGCGGCCTCCAGTACGGAGGCGGCCGTTCCAGGGTTCTCCCGAGCACCACCACCTGGCGAGAACGACCAGGAACATCGGGCCTCCGTAGAGGCAACTGTGGAGGCCTCAATAGGCCTGACTATGGGTGAACTGGGGTTGGGGACTGGACTTTGTGCCTTCCCTCATGGCGGGAGCCATTGTGGGGGGATGTTCTTTGTGTTTAAGACTCTCATTGGTGTTATGTCTGTATTCTTTCTTTGTGTTCTGCAAAATGGCAAAAAGCATTTCACTTCATTACACCTCGGTGTATGTGAATGTGACCAATAAAATACCTTTGGTACCTTTGATACTTTGATACTTTGAAGTGACTGGAGAAGGGGCGATGAGATGACAGACGTTGAGGTCCCAGTTGCTGTGTGTCCTGGGCGAGGTGGTGCAGAGGATGTTTGGTGTCCGATGGGGCCTTGCACACCAGCCTGTGAGTGAAGTACTCTCTGCCAAGCTTGGCGGGTGCGATACCTGCGAGCAACGGCAGAAGATCCGTCGGAGTAGTGCGTAGGCAACCGATGATGATCCACATGGTGTCGTTGAGGATGGCGTCTAGCTTGCTAGTATGAGCGCTGCGGCACTCAGCGACGGATCTTCAGATCAGTCTGAGGAAGGGTCTCGACCCGAAGCGTCACCCATTCCTTCGCTCCAGAGATGTTGCCTGTCCCGCTGAGTTACTCCAGCATTTTGTGTCTACCTTCGATTTAAACCAGCATCTGCAGTTATTTCCTACACATGTGTATAGAAGTTGGGAGGTCATGTTACAGTTGTATAAGAGGGGTGGGAGATTGCAACCTTCACGTGGTCCACCCCGTTTCGGCGAATGCAATCAACCTGGCGTGCACAAATAGAAGATCAAAATGAACAAGTTGTCTTCCAACTTTAGGCTGTGCACGCCATATGCAAAAAGAAGTTGTATAAGACATCGGTGAGGCCGCATTTACAGTATTGTGTCCAGTTATGTTCACCACGTTATAGGAACGATATTATCAAGCTGGAAAGGATTCAGAGAAGATTTACTTGGATGTTGCCAGGAGTTGAAGGCCTGAGCTATGGGGAGAGGTTGAGCAGGCTAGGACTTCATTCATAACCATAGATTCATTCAGCACATGAACAGGCCCTTCGGCCCAACTCTTCTATGCTAACCAAGACACCCCCATCTGCACTAGTTCCATTTGACCCATATTCCTCTAAACTTTCTCTATCCATGTCCTTGTCCAAATGTCTCTTAACTGTTGTTATTGTACCTGTGCCAACTACCTCCTCCAGTAGCTCGTTCTGCTAACCCACTGCTCTCTGTGCCCCTCCGATCCCACTTAAATCTTTCTCCTCTCACTTTAAACCTATGTTCTCTACTTTTTGATTCCCCTATCCTGGATAAAACGTTATTTCTTGGAGCGTAGGAAGCTGAAGGGTGATGTTACAGAAGTGTATAAAACCATGAGGGGAATAGAAAGGGTGAACACCAGGGGGCAGAAGATTAAGGTGAGATGGACTTGTGTTGCTGGGCTAATAATTGGATCCCTTCCAATAACTGGAGAAGAAGGTCTGAAGAAAGGTTCCGACTCTAAACGTCACCTATTCCTTTTCTCCAGAGATGTTGCCTGACCCGCTGAGTTACCCCAGCATCTTGTGTCTGTCATAGAATCATACATTGTGGAAACAGATCCTTTGTCCCAACTTACCCACGCTGACCAGCATGCCTCATCTACACCTGTCTCACCTGCCTGCATTTGGCCCATATCCCTCTAAACATATCCTATCCATGTACCTGTCTATTTGTTTCATAAACGTTGCGATAGTACCTGCCTCAACTTCCTCCTCCAGTAGCTCGGTCCATACACCCATCGCCCTTTATGAAACAAAAAGTTACCCCTCAGTTCCTATTAAATCTTTGTCCGCGATCCTTAAACCGATGGCCTCTGGTTCTCGAATTCCCCTACTCTGGGCAAGAGACTCTGTGAATAGAGAATCTATTCCTGACAGGATTTTGTACACCTTTATAAGATCACCTCTCATCATGCAACGTTGCAAGGAGTCGAGTCCCAGCGTACTCAACCTTTAAACCATACTTGAAACCATTTCAACATCCAATTTAACACTCAAAGTGTGTGCGCGTGTGTGTGTGTTTTCATGAGGCACAAATGCATTTCTGAGCAGAATGCGTGAACCAGGAGCTCTCCCGAGGCATCGATGCATTTGCAGCGTGTTAACTCTCTAAACTGTTGTTTAAATCATTCTGTTCATTTGGATGGCTCCAATATAACTCTTTCTTGTGCGTGATGGCACCAAGATATTTACATTGTGCTCCCTGCACCGTGATCGCAATCAATTGTTTGTTTCCCGTGAGTTACTGATTACGCGATGCTGATTAGCACTGGGTTCCTTGTGGAAATCTATCAGCTTGCCGAGCTTTAATCGTGACTGACAGTACATATTATGTTGCCCATTGCTTGTTAGATGTGCAGGCACTGAAATCCAATTAGATGTTGATGCCCGAACCTTCAAAAGAGAAAAAATAGAGAGCGTGGATCTGAATATAAGGCAGGGCTGTCTCTGGTTTCAGTGTACAAGTTGTGCTCGATATGCTCATGAGTGGCGTGTGTGTGTATACGTATGTGGGTGTGTATGCATGTGTGTGTATGCATGTGTGTGTACGTATGTGTGTGTGTATATGCGTGTGTATGCATGTGTGTGTATGTGTGTGTGTGTGTGTGTAATCATGTGGGGGTGTATGCATGTGTGTGTCTATGTGTGTGTGTATGCGTGTGTGTGTACGCATGTGTGTGTGTATATGTGTGTGTATGCATGTGTGTGTTTCCACACTAGACTCGTCCAGACTATGTTGCTCGTAGAGTGCTGAGCGCAGATCCATCGTGGGCATTGAAGCGACAGCAAAAAATGCCCACCGAAACCACAACTTCCTCAGACAACTGAGGAAATTCGGCGTGTCTCCAATGACTCTTGCAAACTTCTACAGATGCACCATGGATAGCATACTGTCAGCGCAGCACGGTGGCGCATCGGTAGAGCTGCTGCCTTCCAGCGCCAAGACCCGGGTTCGATCCTGACTACGGGTGCTGCCTATACAGAGTTTGTACGTTCTCCCCGTGACCTAATTAATACAGGTGTCAGAGAGTATGGGGAGAAGGCAGGAGAAAAGGGTTAAGAGGGAAAGATAGATCAGCCATGATTGAATGGCAGTGTAGACTTGATGGGCCGAATGGCCTAATTCTGCTCTTGTAAACAGATGAACCATGTTGGTTTTCTCCGGGTTTCTTCTAAGCATCCAAAATTGTTCAGGTTTGTAGGATATTTGGCTTTGGTAACATTGTAAATTATCTGTAGTGTGTAGGATAGTGCTAGTGTGGTCATTGGTCGAAGGGCCTGTTTTAGCTGTGGTTGTCTAAAGTCCAAATACATCCACCATCACATCTGAAACATCATCCTTGCAAACCTTCTCCAGTGCGATGATTAGCTGATGTCTACACGTCTGCTTTTAACTGGAGCACACACACTGAGAAGCATAAAGAATCTGCAATTTTACATTTGGGGGAATTATTCATCTACTTTGAGCTTTGAGAGACGTGCATAATAGGAGACTGATTGGAGTGTGCCCTTTCAATGCTACTGCTGAAAGGCAAAATTGTCTCCCATCCTTTACGCACCGCCCCGCCCAACCAGCCAGCAATAGACCTGAAGCTCTAATGAAAATGGAAAATGGTGTTGTGTAGGAGTGGTAGTGACTCATAGTATCTCTGCCAATCATCCCTTGCAGATAAACATTGCCCCGCTACTGCATTTAGATGAAAAATCTAAATTAACCCACACAGTGGCTCAGCTAAAGACACAGAGTGCTGGTGTCACACGGCGGGCCAGGCAGCATCGATGGAGAATGTGGAGAGGTGGCGTTTCGGCTGCAGAACATGGGTCGCGTCAGGCGGTGCATCGGCAGAGTTGCTGCCTCACGGCGCCAGAGACCCGGGTTCCATCCTGACTACTACGGGTGCTGTCTGTGCGGAGTTCGTACATGCTTCCTGTGACAGCGTAGGTTTTCTGCAGGCGTAGGTTCCCTCCCACATTCCAAAGAAGTACAAGTTTGTAGGTTAATTGACTTTTGTAAACATTGTAAATTGTCCCTGGTGCGTTTGATAGTGCAAGTGATCGCTGGTCGGCGCGGGTTTGGTGGCCTGTTTCCATGATCGATCTCTAAACTAAGACTCTATGCCTAACACAGTATATTGTGCTTGGAATATATTTTTGGCTGTATAGAGTCTGGGTATCTTCCAAATGTTAAACTGCAATAAAAATGGAAATTCGTGTTCTTTCTGGAAGCTTGCCTTTGCCTGCAGCACATTTGTCAAATTTTTTTTGTCATCTCTTTCTTGACCTTGACATATCAAAACATGTTGTAGCGCAGTTGCCACTCAAACACTGGTGTAATGTAGGACTGGGGACTCCCGAGACCTCCGATGCCAGAATCTTGAGCAAGGCCCAAAGCGCTGGGTGAATTCAGGTGTGTCAGGCAGCAGTTGTGGAGGCAATGGACATGTGTTTCAAAGCATTTTTGTGTCAGTCTTCACAGTGGAGACCACCAGCAATGTGCCTGAAATTCAAGAGGAGTCAGGGGGTGGAAGTTAGTGGAGTGGCTATCGCTAAGGAGAAGGGGCTTGGGGAGCTGGATGGTCTGAAGGTGGATAAGTCACCTGGACTGCACCCTAGGGTTCTAGAAGTGGTGGCTTTAGAGGATGTGGAGGCATTGGCTGTGATCTTTCAAGAATCACTAGAGTCAGGTTCCAGATGATTGGAAAATAGCAAATATTACTGTTCAAGAAGGGAGTGAAGCAGCAGAGGGTGAACCGTAGGCTGGTTAGCCCGACTTCAGTGGTTGGTAAGATGTTAGAGCCCATTATAAAGGATAAGGTTTCTGAGTACTTAGAAACACATGATAAAAATAGGCTGAAGTCAGCAGGGTTTTGTGAAAGGGAGATCTTGCCTGATGAACCTGTTGGAATATTTTGAGGAAGTAAGTAGGTGGATGGACAAAGGAGAGCCAGTGAATGTTGTTAGTACACCCACCACCCTTTATGTGACAAGATTGCCCTCTCAGATTCCTTCTTAAAAAAATATATATATTTTTGGAGTCACTAAATTTGGCGTCAGTTCCAAAGTCTGGTCTGCGCTTGGCCTTATGGTGCGGCGGCCGATCCAGGTGAGCCCCAGGCTTCTGCAGGGCCTCCGGCCGTTGCCTTCGTTTGCCGATCCATGTCCTCCACAGATGCTGCCAGCTTGCAAGATAAATCCCCACAGTTCCTATATTCCCATTTTAACCCTTTGGCAACACTATCCTTTGTCTCTCCACCTGCCAAGAAGAACCCCCCTCCTCCCCCCCCCCCCCCCCCCCCCACCTGTATTCACCCATCATTTACCAGTCTGAAGAATGGTCCCGACCTGAAATGTCGCCTATCCATGTTCTCCAGAGATGCTGCCTGACCCACTGAGTTACTCCAGCATTTTTGTCTTTTTGTTTTGTAAACCAGCATCTGCAGTTCTTTGTGAGTTGACCTATCACTTGCCAGGTTTAGTCCTGCTGGAAAAAGTTCACTTAAAAGATAGACAAAGTACAAATTCTTAAGTGTCTTATTTTTTACCCCTTATTTGGAGTCATAAGCATGAAACTGGCCCTTCAGCCCAATTTGGCCATGCTGACCAAGATGCCCCATCTAAGCAAGTCCCATCTGTCTGCATTTGGCCCATATCTCTCTGAACCTTTCCTATCCATATACCTGTCCAGATATATTTTAAATGTTGTTATCGTTCTTGCCTCAACTACCTCATTACAACTACCTCACTGGTAGCTTGTTGCATACATCCACCACCCTTTGTGTGAAAAAGGTTGCCCCTCGGGTTCTTATTGAATTTTCCCCTTAAACGTATGTCTTCTGTTTAGTTTTTTAGTTTAGAGATACAGCACGGAAACAGGGCCTACGGCCCACTGAGACTGCGCCGACCAGCGATCCCCGCGTACTAACACTATCCTACACACACTGGCGACAATTTACTATTATAACAAGCCAAATGACTTCCAAACCTGTACGTCTTTGTCTGTACGTTGGAGTGTGGGAGGAAACTGGAGATCCCGGAGAAACTCCACGTAGGTCACGGGGAGATGATACAAACTCCGCACAGGTAGTATTTAACCCTTTGCCAACACTGACCCTGTGCATTCACTTGGTCGACTCCACTCATGACTTTATACAGTTGCCTGTATACAAGACCACCCCTCAGCCTCCTGCACTCCAAGGAATAAAGTCCTAGCCTGCTCAACCCGCTGGCCTCCTGTGCTTTCGGAGTGAACTAAGGTTAAAGGATTGTCGGGCGCAGGAAGCAATTGGTCGCATGTGCACCATTGCATAGTCTGTGGGGAATCGCTCAGCCTGTAACATGGTGTATGCCCTCGGGGATTTATGCCTTCCCGTGGGATGAATTCAAATCCTCTCTGCCCGCGGTGAAAATGAAATCATTCCAGTCAGCTTCACACTTGAGAGATCGGATATTTATTCTAATCCTTAACAACATCATCCCAAACGCATGGCTGCATATGTTCACGCTGCCTTTTGGTGTTTGCTTGGTCCAACAAAAGAAGATGTTCGACACTCATTCAGAGCCGACCTAATCTGCCTCGGATAATCGCAGGGAGCAGTCAGTCCCTGGATTCCTTGTCCTACTGACTCCTGGATCGCCTTCACCCAGGGGATTAGAGTCACACAGCGTGGAAACAGGCCCTTCGGCCCAACTTGCCCATGCTGACCAACATGCAGCATCTACACTGGTGCCACCTGCCTGTATTTGGCCCATATCCCTCTACACCTGTCCTGTCCAAATATGTTTTAAACCTTGTTATTAGTATCTGCCTCAACTACCTCCTCCGGCAGCTCGTTCCATATATCCACCATCCTCTGTGTGAAAACATTGCCCCTCAGGTTCGCATTAAATCATCACCTCTCACAAATCTATATCATCTGTTTCTCTAATCCCCTACTCTGGGTAAAAGACTCTTTGCATTGACCCTATCCATTCCTCTCATGATTTTATGCACCTCTATAAGATCTCCCGTCAGTCTCCTTCACTCCAAAGAATAAAGTTACAGCCTGCTCAACCTCTCCCTATAGTTGAGGTCCTCGATTCCTGGCAACATCCTCGTAAATATTTTCTGCAACCCTTCCAGCTTAACAATACTTTTCCTATATCAGGGTAACCGAATCTGAACACAATACTCTAATTTGGCCTCACTAACGTACTTCTTGACCACCCTATCGACGATGCCACGTGTTTATCATCAAGCCGGGGTCAAGGAAAGAGTGTTCACGTCGCGACCCTGTTCCCACCAATCTTTCCATCACTACGCACAAGGAGCTCAAGATGCCATTGTCTGCAGATGCCGGGAAGTGTGTTCAGGTCTGGCTGAACCATTTCTAATCTTGTGATGTGGACTCGATAAGAAGATGAAGAAGCATCAAGATGGGAAATTGCTTGGCTGGAACCTCATTGATTCACCTCCCTGCTGATGCCAGCAATATCGTCCATCCCTCGTTACCCCAAGCAGAACTGTACAGATATGGGGCCAAATGTGGGCAACTGGGACTAGTTTGGATGGGTCATCTTTGTCGGACTGGACAGGTTGGGCTGAAGGGCCTGTTTCCGTGCCGTGTGACTCTAACGAATTAAACTGAACTTAATTGGGGACACAAGGAACTGCAGATGCTGGGATCTTGAGCAAATGCAAAATGCCGGAGGAACTCAGCGGATCAGGCAGCATGTGCAGAGTGAAATGGACAGGCAACGTTTCAGGACGAGACCCTTCCACAAACTCTGCAGTGCGCCACCAGTCTGAAGGAGGTTGGAGATCTGAAATGTCATCTGTCCATTCCCTCTACAGGCGCTGCCTGACCATCTGAGTTCCTCCGGCACTTTGTGTTTTGTTCAACGACACATTTGGATATCTCCCCTCTAACAATGGTCCATGCATCCCTGGCTTGCTGCAACTCCTGCACTGTGCATTGGTGGACTGTGGATTGATTCTGGCAATGATTCTCTAACTAGGGAGACCTTCCGGCTACACTGTCATTATCAAGGTTGCCTTGACTAATGACACTGAGCATTGAAGATTTCCCAGCTCTCGGCATCTTGTTTCCACACTGGATAAAACAAGGGGGCCGTTAATCAATGACTTCATGTTTGGAGAGACAGCTGTGGCCCACCGAGTCCACGCCGACCATCGATCACCCATTTACACCAGTTCTATGTTATCCCACTTTCTTATTCCTCTCCCTACACACTGGGGGGAAATTTACAGAGGGCCAATTAACCTACAAACTCGCACATCTTTGGGATGTGGGAGGAAACCAGAGCACCTGGAGAAAACCCAGGCAGTCACAGGGAGAACTTGCAAACTCTATACAGACAGCACCCGAGGTCAGGATTGAACCCGGGTCTCTGGTGATTTGAGGCAGCGGCTCCTCCAATAGTGCGTGCTTGTGAGTGTGTGCGTGTGTGGTTGATTGTCACGTGTACCGAAGTACAGTGAGAAGCTTATTTTTTGCGTGCTCTCCAGTCAGCGGAAATTCTGTATATGATTACAATCAAACCATCCACGGTGTACAGATACAGATAAAGGGGATAATGTTTGATGCAAGATAAAGTCCAGTAAAGTCTGATTAAAGATAGTTTCCTACGAGGTAGATGAGAGATCAGGATCCCTCTCTAGTTAGTGATAGAATGGTTCTGTACGTGTGTGTGTGTGTGTGTGTGCGCGTGCGTGTATGTGAGCGGCATTTGTGAACATAAGTGTGTGTGTGCGCGCGTATGCGTGTGTACATGCCTGCATTATGGTTGTGTGTGTGTGCGCGCGTGTATGCGTGTGTACATGCCTGCAATATGGTTGTGTGTGTATGTGCATTCCTGCCTGTTCACACACCTGCGTGTCTGTGCGTGTCAGAAGATAGACACAAAATGCTGGAGTAACTCAGCGGGACAGGCACCATCTTTGGAGAGAAGGAATGGGTAGCGTTTCAGGTTGAGACCCTTCTCCAACTCACATATTTTACCAGTGACCCCACCCCCACTGCCCGATACATGGAACACCACTGCCCATCTGTGCACAGGAGGATCCCATTGTGAGCGGGGCGGTGATTAGACTCCACTATGGCGGGATGTGACAGAGGGACAAATGGCAGGCGTGGGTAACACAGACCCCTCCATTGCACAGATACATTGCTTGTGCTTATTACATTTTAATTATTTAAATAGGAAAGGATGATGGATTAAATTCACAAATGTTGTAGTGAGCTTTGAGGGATTTTCTTCGCAGCCAACACCTTCACTTAGTCATTTGCATCAGCTGTTTCATCTAATTTTTGTTAGTTTGCTTCTCTGCTGTCAGGTAAATTAATTGAGCAGGATCCACATTTAACCGTAATCTGTCATCCACTCCTGGAGTGACTCAGCTATTTATAGGCTGTGCACTAGACACACGTGTTGAGAGCGTGTGAGGTGGCCTTTCACTGCACCCGGACACGTCCTAGTGTCTTACAACATGGAAACAGGCCCTTCTGTCCACTTTGTCCATGCCAACCTAGCTGGCATACTGGGCTAGTCCCACGTGCCTCCATTTGGCCGATTTCCCCCCAAAATCATTCCTATCCTTGCTTCTGTCCACATACAGGTAATGTCTAATGAAAAGGTTGTAACTGAATCTGCTTCTAGAGTTGAAATATGGAGTTTATTGTCTTACGCACATACGGTGAGGTGCAGGTGCAATGAAAATCTTCATGGTCTCACGAATCCCACTCTTCTAGAAGTCGGGAGACCATGTCTTGAGAGCATAATTCTGGTGATCTAATGTTGTTTAAAGGGGGTATTGATCACCAATAGGTGTTTAGTTCAGAGGTGCAGGGCAGAAACAGGCCCTTCGGCCCACTGAGTCCATACCGACCAACAATCCCTGCCCACTAGCACTATTCTACACACTAGGGACAGTTGTCAAATTTTTGCCAAAGGCAATTAACGTGCAAACCTACACGTCTTTGGAGCGTGGGAGGAAACCAGAGCGCCCGGAGAAAACCCGGTATGTTGGGGAGGTGGAAGTCTAGTTGAGAAGGCTGTAGTTACGAGTCATGTGTCTTGCCCAAGTGAGGGGTGGACCGGAGCTTAGTTTAGAGATACAGTGTGGAAAGAGGCCCTTCGGCCCACTGAGTCGGTGCTGACCAGCAATCGCCCGCTCCATCGTACACACTAGGGACAATTTACAGAGGGCCTATTAACCTACCAACCCGCACATCTTTGGGATGTAGGAGGAAACTGGAAACCAACGTGGTCACAGGGGCAACATGCAAGCTCCACACAGACAGCACCCGAGGTCAGGATTGAACCTGGGTGTCTGGCGCTGTGTGGCAGCTTGGCTGGTCCCCTAATCTAGTTCAAAGGTCTCAAGGGAAAATAATCCAAGTCTGTCCAACCTCTCCCTGTAGCTACTACCCGCAAATCCAGGCCTCATTCTGGTAAACCTCCTCTGCACCCTCTCCAAAGCCTCCACATGCTTCGTGTAATGGGGGCAACCAGAACTGTGAACAATACTCCAGATGTGGCCTGGCCAAAGTCTTATCAAGCTGCATCGCGACTTCCTGACATACTCCAACTACACAGACCAGCCGTACACAGATCGCACACGCATCTCTCTACTTTCTCCTTCTCTAAAGATAGCTTTACAAATTCACTTTATTTGCAGATTTAACCTCTCCAGGTTCCTGAATTGCTTTGATCTTCTCGAAGCAGCCCGTGTGATTGGCAACGCACCCACTCATTGACCTGAGCAAGGTTTCAATAAACCAGGTTCAATTGGAAATTCTGACAATTATTTGCGCCCTCCACAAAGTCAACATCTGGAATGAACCCTCAATGACCAAATCCCTTCAAAATCACTTGTATATCTCCAGAAGGGATTAAGTGACTTTTCATTCTATCTCCCATTTCAACAAAAAAAAAATTATTTGTACCTCCATCACCGTAAAAATGACTTGTCAGAATATCTTGTTTCCAATCTTATGTTAACACACAGATTCCCTTCATCTTGTTTGACTTGTTTCCGTCAATCACTAGATTGTTCCCAACCACACTTCCCCACAAGAAACTGAGGGCGATTGAGTCCAACGTGTTTTGCCTTTTACCGATCGACATGATTTTCCGGCATCCTTGTTTCCAGAGCCTTTCCAGATTATCCGTTTTGCCGGCCCGACTGAGGTAACGGCCTCCGAGAGGAGTCGAACAGTACTGGAAGATAGAGACATAGAAAATAGGTGCAGGAGTAGGCCATTCGACCCTTTGACATGGTCATGGCTGATCATCCATTTCCTGCTTTCTCCCCATGTCCCTTGATTCCATTAGCCCTAAGAGCTATATCTAATTCTCTCTTGAAAACATCAAGAACGGTCCATCCAGGCCGCCGGGGGGCACAGATACCGTCCAGCAAAGTCGGCCACGGGAGTCGGCTATGGGAACAGATCTGCCAGCTCCGGCTGGGCTGGAGTTCCAGAGCTCAGGCTGCGGGGGGCAAATTCAACCCATCGATCGGCTGTATCTCTAAACTAAACACCTATCAGTGATCAATACCCCATTTAACCTACTTATCCTACCTGATCTCCCAGTTGCTCAGCACTTCTACTTCCCCTCCCATTCCCAATCTGACCTTTCTGACCTGGCCCCCCCCCCCCCCCCCCCAATTGTCAGAGTGAGGCCCAGCGCAAATTGGAGGAACAGCACCTCATATTTCGCTCGGGTAGTTTACACCCCAGCGGTATGAACATTGGCTTCTCTAACTTCAGATAGCCCTTGCTTTCCCTCTATCTCCATCCCTTCCCCCTTTCCAGTTCTCCCACCAGTCTTACTGTCTCTGATTACATTCTATCTCTGTCCCGCCCCCTCCCCTGACATCAGTGTGAAGAAGTGACTTGACCCGAAACGTCGCCCATTCCTTCTCTCCAGAGATGCTGCCTGTCCCGCTGAGTTACCCCAGCATTTTGTGTCTATCTTCCCTCAAGACCTGGTCTCCTGAGTTCTAGATCAGTGAAACTCCACCAAGATTTCCATTGTACCTGCACCTCGTATCAGTCACCTCACATTCCGGGGGAAATTCCAGGGGGAATTTCAAGTGTAATTTTGTCCAGATTAAAGGAGGTGCCAGACCACCAGTTGCCGGAAAATTGGTGGTGGACCTGTAGCAACAGGGATCAGACACACATGGATATGCAGGGAATGGAGGAATATGGGCCACATGCAGGCAGGTGAGATTAGTTTAACTTGGCATCCTGTTCAGCACAGACAATGTGGGCTGAATGGCACTGTTCCTGCCCTGTACTGTTCTAGACTTTAAAGATACGGCGTGGAAGCAGGCCCTTCAGCCCACCGAGTCCACGGAGTGTGGGAGGAAACCGGAGCACCTGGAGAAATCCCATGCGGTCACAGAGAGAACGTGCAAACTCCGCACAGCCAACACCCCATAGTCATGATTGAACCCTGGTCTCTGGCACTGTAAGGCAGTAACTCTACCACTGCGCCACCGTGCCGCCCAAATTCTATGTTCTCTATAACGTGGGATGGGGTGATGTTCTTGTTCGAGCTATTTGATATCAAGAGTCATGAAGGGTGCAGAAGTTTGCAATCAGCTCGAGTGTGGTCCTGACCTCCATCACGGCCTTAGAGCCTTAACATTAACTATCTTTAATTGGATTTTATCGGACTTGTACATTTTACCCGTTATCCTTTATCTGTGCACTGGTCGGGACGACAGATGGCACAATGGGCTAAGTGTTCAGCTGGCAACCGGAAGGTAGCCGGTTCGAATCCCGCTTGGAGTGCATACTGTCGTTGTGTCCTTGGGCAAGACACTTCACCCATCTTTGCCTGTGTGTGAATGTGTGTGAGTGACTGGTAGTGGTCGGAGGGGCCGTAGGCGCAGATTGGCAGCCACGCTTCCGTCAGTCTGCCCCAGGGCAGCTGTGGCTACAGAAGTAGCTTACCACCACCGAGTGTGACTGAGGAGTGAATTAATAATGCGATGTAAAACGCCTTGAGTATTAGAAAGGCGCTATATAAATCCCATCCATTATTATTATTACTGTGGACGGCTCGATTGTGTCCATGTGCAATCTTTTCTTTGACTGGATTGCACGCAAACAAGAGCTTTTCCCTGTACCTCGGTACACGTGACAATGTAAACTAAATTGAACGAAGTGTTTGATTGGCATCTACACTGGGACCGGAACTATGAAATGCTTTCTTGCTGCAGCCTTTCAGGTGCATTCAATGCAGCAACAACACAATTAAATATACAATCAATAATCAGTTATTCGAGGTAATCAAGCCAAAGTATTGCGAGGTGAAGTACCTTGTGTAACCTTATACATAGACTGAAGAAGGGTCTCGATCTGAAACGTCCCCTATCCATGTTCTCCAGAGATGCTACCTAACCCACTGAGTTACTCCAGCACTTTGTGTCTTCTTTGGTAAACCAGCATCTGCAGTTCCTTGTTTCTAAGCTAAGACATTTACCTAGCTGGATGCAAAAAACGATTTTCACTCAACCTAGGTGCATGTGACAATAAGGTTTCATTGAATCATTGAGTCTGAAGAAGGGTCTCGATCTGAAACATCTCGATCCATGTTCTCCAGAGATGCTGCCCAACCCACTGAGTTACTCCAGCGCTTTGTAGGATTATTTTTTTTGTAAACCAGCAGCCATGTTTCTCGTTTCCTTCTTTCTACAACCTTATACAAAGTCCAGTTTAGTGTTGAGGTAGGGCTGATGCTAGTGTTGGGCAGGGTAGATGGTTGTTGGGCCCGAAGCTTCCTCAAGCCTGTCCGTCACTCTGGAGGGATCGGGAACTAGAGGCCTGGCTTCACAACAAAGGGTCGCCCCGTAATGAAGGAGCCATAGAGTCAAGAAAAAATAGTTTGTTTCATACCGTTGGGTTGTGAGCTACCCAAGCGGAGTATGAGGTGCTGTTCACCCACTTTGGCCTCACTCTGGTAATGGACAGAAAGTTCCTTCGATCAGTCTGAAGAATAGTCCCGACCTGAAACGTCACTGATCCATGTTCTCCAGATGCTGCCTCCTTCTTCTTCTTCTTGCGTGTGGCGTGCACAGCCTAAAGTTGTAGGACAACTTGTTCTATTTGATCTTATTTGATTGTGCACGCCAGGTTGATTGCATTCGTCGAAACAGGGCGGTCCACGTGAAGGTTGCAATCTTCCGCCCCAGATGCTGCCTGGCCCACTGAGTTACTGCAGCACTTTGGGTCCATCAAGAGTGAAGAATGTTTAGCTGTACTAACAGCGGAACACAATGCCATTCTTACTTGCTGCTGTAAACACCGTGTTCCTGGAGAACGTAACAAATAATTCGTGCCAAAAGTCCACAAGCCCCAGTGCAACCAAAACACTTTATACTTCATAGATTGCTTTATGTTTGTTGTGTTCAAATACCGGACCTGGAGGACACTGTTCTCAGGCTCCTGAACCTTCTTCCCGATGGTAGAAACAAGGAACTGCAGATGCTTGGTTAACAAATCAAAACTGGAATAACTCAGCGGGTCAGGCAGCATCCCTGGAGAATGTGGATTGGTGGCGTTTTAGGTCGAGACCCTTCTCTTTCCACCCCCTTACAATCGGCCTGAAGAAGGGAGCCGACTAGAAACGTCACACCTCCGTGTTCCCCTGGGATGCTGGCTGACCCGCTGAGTTACTCCGCCGCTCTGTGTCTTCATTCCTTCCATGTCTTGCCTATTTAAATGTCAGTATAAATGTCTCTCAAACCTAGCGATTGTATCTGATTCCACCACCTCCTCTGGTAGCGCGTTGCAGATGTCAATATTTCGCTCTTTGATCGTTTAATGATTCGTTCCCAGAAGGTTAATTCTACTGTGACATAAAAAAGAGAAAGAAAAGAACAGCGAGATGCTGGAAATTTGAAACCAAAATCAGCACAGAAACAGCACAGTGGCACAGTGGGCAGAGTTGCTGCCTTACAGCGCCAGAGACCCGGGTTGAATCCTGACTGCAGATGCTGTCTGTACGGAGTCTGCACGTTCTTCCCGTCGTTGCATGGGTTTTCTCCCGGTGCTCCTGTTTCCTCCCACACTCCAAAGACGTGCAGGATTATAGGTTCATTGTCTTCAGTAAAATTGTAAATTGGCCCTAGTGTGTGAAGGACAGTGTTAATGTGCGGGGATCGCTGGTCAGCGCGGACTCGGTGGGTCGAAGGGCCTGTTTCCACGCTGTACCTCTAAACTAAACTAAACTAAACGAAGGGGCTTGTTTTCATGCAGTGTCTTTAAACTAACGAAACCTAAACCTAAATATTTCAAGTGCAGATTCACCAGGATGCTGTTGTGTAGAGGTAATTTGAAGATGTCCAACTCATCCTCATTAACATCTGCAGGGTGAGAGGAGAATTAGTCGTAATGTATTCCTGCTCTGATTAACTAGACGGAGAAGAAAGTGATTTAATTGCAGTTACTAATTAACTAATGAGAAATTCCTCCATTCCAAGCTAACTAATGAAACGATAACTCATTAAATCATTGCCCTTTTTCCCTCTGACCTCACCTCCTTTTAGCTTTTGCTCGGTTAGGCTATCATCTAAAGATTATTGAAATTTATGTTCAGAAGGAAAGAACATTCATGCATGGAAACGCTGCCTGGGTTAGAGAACACTGGATATAAGGAGAGGTCTGACAGACTTGAATTGCTTTCTGTGGACCAGCGATCACCCTCTACACTAGCTCGATCCTACACACTGGGGACTGTTTCCAGAAGCCAATTAACCTACAAACCTGCAGGTCTTTGGAATGTGGGAGGAAACCGAAACACTCGGAGAAAACCTGCGACGTCACGGGGAGCACGTACAAACTGCGTTCGGACAGCACCCGTGGTCAGGATCGAACCCGGGTCTCTGGCGCTGTGAGGCAGCAACTCTACCGCTGCGCCACCCGTGCAGATCCCCCGCCTGGATCCGAATGTAATAAACACACTTCAAGGACACTGAACATAAACGCTTTGGTTTTCTCGTCAGCCATTCCTTTACATTCCAGGCAACATGTGCCCTCTGACCTTTCTGATTCATAGTAACACGCGATACATTTAAATATGACGTTAGTTACCGTGACGTCCCTCCCTTATCAAACAAAAATCATACCAGCATCATCACATTGTAAGCGGAACATTCCAACACCATTTAGGATATGGCATTCGTATACGTGGATAAGGCATCATCTTTCACATGTTCATACATCTCATAGTCCTCGTATCTCTTGCCCGATAAACCAGTGGAAGGAGCCGCCGTTGTTCGTGGGATCTTGCTGTGTGCCGATTGGCGAGGCCAGACCCGACCTTGCCACAGTGTACGCCAACTCCAAAGGTCACGGAAGGTGCCACGTGAAGCCAATCCTTTCTTCATTTTAGTTTTGCTTAGTTTAGAGATACGGTGTGGAAACAGGCCCTTCGGCCCACCGAGTCCACACCGCCCAGCGATCACCCCGTACACTAGCTCTATCCTACCCAGTAGGGACAGTTTACAGAAACCAATTAACCTACGAACCTGTACGTCGTTGGAAACCGGGTAAAACCCACCCAGTCACGGGGGAGAACGTGCAAACTCCATACAGGCAGCACCTGTAGTCAGGATCGAACCCGGGTCCCAAATGTTCATTAAGACCAGAAGTAGGCCATTCGGTCCATCGGGTCTATTCTGCCATTCAGTTATGGTTGATCTATCTTTCCCTCTCAACCCCATTCTCCTGCCTTCTCCCCATGACCTTGGACACTCATTCGAATCAAGCACCTGTCAATCTCCGCCTTAAGAATACCAAATGGCCTCCACAGCCGTCTGTGGCAATGAATTCCACAGATTCACCACCCTCCGACTAAAGAAATTCCTCCTCATCTTCTTTCTAGTTGTACGTACCTGGCGCTGCAAGGCAGCAACTCTACCGCTGCTTTACCGTGCCGCACGTTGTTGGGGACGAGGGGGACGGTGTGGAGGGCGGGGGGGAGGGGACGGACCGAGGGGGGGACGGGGAGGTAGTGAAATACAATCATCGTTAAATAGCCCTGCATTCAGAGGCGAGCTGGGACTGGGGAAATATGAGCAGTGAAGGGTGAGGGATTACTGAAGGGTTTCTGAGAATGTAATATTGAATCTGCTCACACTGAAGCGGCCAACATGATGTATGCTGACAGTGAAATGTAAATGCAGAAAGGATGAATAGACCAATTAAAATGGTAATAAGGAGGAGATGAAGGAAGGTCGTTGGGGGCAGATGTTGTGCGGAGCTAACGTGCCTCGGGGTCGATTGTCTTGGCCCCGCTCACCGTTCCGTTCTGCCTTCGATCCGTGCACTGCCTGTTCCGACCCCCCTCACGCAGCTCCTTGCCATCCCTGATCTCTCGAGACCACCGTGGCTGGTGGTCCTACCACCATCTGCCCCCTAGCCCACAGCACATCCCACCAGGCAAGCCCACCCCACCAGAGTCTGTCCGGGTACCGTTCTGGTCGCCCCATGGCAGCAAGGGTATGGAGGGGGTGGGAGGGGGTGCATTGAGGTTTACCACAAACATGTCTGGATTATACATCATGAGCCACAAGGAGAGGTTGGTCAAACTTGGATTGTTCTCTCTGGAGGTTGTCATTCCCGCAGCTCCCGCATGTCCCGTTCATGTACTGCCCAAAGTCTCTTCTGAAGTGTTGGTCTAACTTAGCGGGTCAGGCAGCGTCTCTGGAGAACATGGATAGGCCACGTTTCAGGTCGGGACCCATCTTCAGACTGACTGCGGTGGGGAGAAGTCTGGGAATGTTGGGGGGGGGGGAACGCGCGCAGTCACTGGGAGAACATACAAAACTCCGTACTGACAGCACCCGTAGTCAGGATCAAACCCGGGTCTCTAGGGCTGTGAGGCAGCAACTCTAACGTGGTGCCACCATGCCATTGTATGCAAGTCTGTACTGTTCTCTGTAGATAGACACAAAATGCTGGAGTAACTCAGCGGGACAGGCAGCATCTCTGGAGAGAAGGGATGGGTGACGTTTCGGGTGGAGACCCTTCTTCAGACAGTACTGTTCTCTGTAAATCTGGAGCTTTGTCTGTTTGTGGGTGCTCAGTGGGGCCCACACATTCCCCTTTCGTCCAGCCCGGAGCTGTGGTGGGACGGGTCAGGGAGCGACTCTGGATCGGTCATTGAATGGGCTGCATTTGTATATCCGCAGGTTCAATGGCCCCAACCTGGTGCTGAAATACGACAAGGTCAAGAAGAGGCTCCAGAACATCGCGGTGGATGAGCGCAGCTCCCCGTACTACTCTCTCCGCGATCGCCAGGGCAACGCCATCGGCGTGGCGGCCTGTGACATCGACGGCGACGGAAGGGAGGAAATATACTTCCTCAACACGAACAACGCCTTCGCAGGTAAGTGGGCTGGGCTGGTAGCGATGAGAGTGGCTCATAGTAGCCTCTTCTGGTTGTGATTAAAACTTACTCCCCTCACTTTACACCCGCCCTCCAGTTCCTAGTCTCCCATATCTGGGGAAAAGATTCTCTCCTATCTATTCCACTCATGATTTTATACACCTCTATAAAATCACCCCTCAGCCTTGTGCGCTCCAAGGAATAAAGTCCCAGCCTGCCCAACCTCTCCCTGTAGCTCAGGCCCTCGGGTTCTGGCAACGTCCTCATAATTCCTCTCTCTACTCGTTACAACTTAATTACATATTTTTGATCATCAGGTGAACAGAAATGATGGGACAGATATTGTTCCAATCAGACTTAGTTTAGTTTTTAGTTTAATGCTAAACCAGCGATCCCGTGCACAAGCACTATCCTACACATGAGGAATCATTTACAATTTTTACCGAAGCCAAATTTACCTATGATCCTGCACGTCCTTGGAGCGCGGGAGGAAACCGGAGCGCCCGGAGAAATCCCACGCGGTCATGGGGTGAACGTGCAAACTCCGTACGGACAGCACCCCTAGTCAGGAACGATGGGTCTCTGTAAGGCAGCAACTCTACCCCTGCGCCACTGTGCTGCCCTGGTGGTTTGGGTTTGACTGTAACGTCCGCCTCTTCTCCCCACAGGTGTGGCCACCTACACCGACAAACTCTTCAAGTTGCGCAATGGCCGGTGGGAAGACATCTTGAGTGATGACATCAACGTCAACAGACAAGTGGCCAATCATTTCGCTGGGCGATCCGTGGCTTGTGTGGATCGGAAGGTAAAGAGAAGGTCACAGCCTTGTGTCTGATTACACCCTATCCCCCCAGGATTAGCTTAGTTTGTGTCTCATTTGTTTAATTTAGTTTATTGTCACGTGTACCGATGTACAGCAAACAGATTTTTGTGTAAGAAAGGATTGCAGATGCTGGTTTAAATCGAAGGTAGACACAAAATGCTGGAGCAACTCAGCGGGACAGGCAGCATCTCTGGAGAGAAGGAATGGGTGACGTTTCGGGTCG
Source organism: Amblyraja radiata (assembly GCF_010909765.2). Lineage (NCBI taxonomy): Eukaryota > Metazoa > Chordata > Chondrichthyes > Rajiformes > Rajidae > Amblyraja > Amblyraja radiata. The sequence goes on along the minus strand of NC_045970.1, from coordinate 39,353,495 downwards.
AGACCTTTCTTCAGCTTTTTGTTGTGTGCTACCCAGTCAGCGGAAAGACCAAACATAATTACAATCAAGCCGTCCACAGTGTACAGACACGGGCTAAATGAATAATGTATAGTGCTAGATAAAGTCCAGTAAAGTCCGATTAAAGATAGTCCCAGGATCTCCAATGAGGTAGATGGGAGGTCAGGACCGCTCTCTAGTTGGTGATAGGATGGTTCAGTTGCCTGATAACAGTTGGGAAGAAACTGTCCCTGAATCTGGAGCAGTGCGCTTTCACACTTCTGTACCTCTTGCCTAATGAGAGAAGAGGGTGACCGGGGTGAGACTGGTCCTTGATGATGCTGGTGGCCATTCCAAGGCAGCATGAGGTGTAGATGGAGTCGATGGGAGGGAGGGGAGTATAAGATGAAGTTACAACAAAACCCCAGCCATCAAAGTTGCTCCACCCCCGAATGAACAACCCCTCAGTCTCTCCACCTCTGCTGTACAAGATGCACTGAGAAAGGTGAATGAGCACAAAGCTGCCGGCCCCGATGGCATCCCTGGCCGGGTGCTTAGGGCATGTGCTGGACAACTATCCCCAGTCTTCACCGACATTTTCAATGTCTCACTGGCCCAGGGTGTTGTCCCCACTTGCCTCAAGACATCAACCATCGTGCCAGTGCCAAACAGTCAGCCACAGGGAGTCTCAACGATTTCCGCCCAGTGGCACTCACCCCTGTCATTGCTAAGTGCTTTGAGCGGCTGATCTTGGCTCACCTCAAAGCCAGCCTCCCCCCCACACTGGACCCCCATCAGTTTGCCTACCGGGCCAACAGGTCTACAGAGGACGCCATATCGGCGGCCCTACACTCTGCCCTGACTCACCTGGACAACAACAACTCCTACATCAGGTTGCTGTTCATTGATTTCAGCTCTGCCTTTAACACTGTCATCCCCGCCAGCTTGATCACCAAACTCAGCGGACTTGGCATCTCCACCTCCCTCTGCAACTGGACACTGGATTTCCTCACCAACAGACCACAGTCTGTTAGGGTCAACAACCTCACCTCCTCCACTATAACACTGAACACCGGCGTGCCACAGGGCTGTGTGCTCAGCCCTCTCCTCTACTCCCTCTTCACCCACGACTGCATCCCTAAGTACGGATCCAACGCCATCATTAAGTTTGCTGACGACACCACGGTGGTAGGACTGATCAGTGACAACGATGAGTCAGCCTACAGAGAGGAGGTCCAGCACCTGACAACCTGGTGTGCCAACAATAACCTTGTCCTCAACTCCAAGAAGACGAAGGAAATTACTGTTGACTTCAGGAAGGTCAGAGGAGGCAGTCATACCCCCATCCATATAAACGGGACTGAGGTGGAGCGCGTCTCCAGCTACAAATTCCTCGGGGTACATATCTCAGAGGATTTGTCCTGGTCCCTCAACACCTCCAAGCTGATCAAAAAGGCACAGCAGCGCCTTTACTTCCTGAGGAGGCTCAAGAAAGCCCACCTGTCCCCCCAGATCCTGACCAACTTCTACCGCTGTACCATCGAGAGCATCCTGACCACCTGCTTCACGGTATGGTACAGCAGCTGCACTGTTGCGGACAGGAAGGCACTACAACGGGTGGTGAAAACCGCGCAGCACATCATCGGTGCCCCGCTCCCTGCCACGGATGCCCTCCACCGAAAACGGTGTCTGAGACGGGCTGGGAAGATCATTAAAGACCCCTCCCACCCCAACCATGGACTGTTTGCCCTCCTCCCATCAGGGAGACGGTACAGGAGCCTCAGGTCTCGTACCAGTAGGATGAGGAACAGCTTCTACAATTATACCATCACATTGCTGAACTCGGAGTCCCGCCGATAGATTTCTCCGGTCCCTCCGTCCCCATTGTTTAATTATTCTGTATTTTTGATTATTCTGTATCTTCTTTTTTTTAAATTTCTATATTGCACTACTACTACGGACTGACGCTAAACTGCATTTCGTTGTACCCATACTTAGTATTTGTGCAATGACATTAAAGTTGAATTGAATTGAATTGAACTTAAAATGAGAGCATCCAATATTCACAACGCTGGGTTGTAAGCAGCCGAAGCAAAATGTCAGGTGGAATCTGAGGTACTGTTCCTCCCATTTGCCTTGAGCATAGTTCTGCCATTTGACACCTCACTAAAGTAGCCTCTGGTGACGAAATCTTCAATGCAGTATGACAAAGTACAGAGGCTCTTCGACATCTTTTCTCAACATTAATTCTTAAATGGACAGTGGGGATATTTGGAGCATTAAGTGCTCCCATTGGATTTTGCAGCTCCTTTTAAAAGCTGTTAATGTGGTGATTAACATCCTGGTTCACACTGTTATTGTAATGGCAGAGTGTTTCATTATGATGCAAATTGATAATGCCCTTGTAATTAGTATTAATGAAAATATAAAGAGATACTCCTTATCACAATCCTAATGCAGTGCAAATCTAATGGAATAAGATGTGATATAGAATCTAGCCCAGTGAATATGGTTAGAGAATGCCCTGGCAGCTGCTGTCCATCACACAGACCAGAGCTGACCATCGACCCCATCTACACCTCGCGCGGGGCCTTGGTAAAGCAGCCGTCATGATCAGGGCGGCACGGTGGTGCAGCGGCAGAGTTGCTGCCCTACAGCGCCAGAGACCCGGGTTGGCTCCGGACAATGGGTGCTTTCTGTACAGAGTTTCTACCACGTTCTCCCTGTGACCTTGTGGGCTTTCTCCGGGTGCTCCAGTCTCCTCCCACATCCCAAAGATGTGCAGATTTGTCGATTAATTGGGTTCTGTAAACTGTCCCTAGTGTGTAAGATAGTGCTAGCGTACGGGGGGATTGTTGGTCGGCGTGGACTCGGTGGGCCGAAGGGCCTGTTTCCGCGCTGTATCTCTAAACCAAACTAAGCTTAGTGTTGTCGCGATACATGAATCTATAGTTTTATGGAGTGGCCCCAAACCTGGTGATGTGGTTGACTCCCAACTGCGCCCCTCTTGCCTGCCTTGTTACATAGAAACATAGAATATAGGTGCAGGAGTAGGCCATTCGGCCCTTCGAGCATGCACCGCCATTCAATAGGATCATGGCTGATCATCCAACTCGGTATCCCATACCATCCTTCTCTCCATACCCCCTGATCCCTTTAGCCACAAGGGCCACATCTAACTCCCTCTTAAATATAGCCAATGAACTGGCCTCAACTACCCTCTGTGGCAGAGAATTGTTCAGGGCCAATATTGGGTGGTATAGCCAGCAACACAGGTTTATTTTACAGGTTTATAGGTTGGAAGACACAATGTTCTTGAGTGTTTCAGCGGCTCAGGCAGCATCTCAGGAGAACACGGACAGACGATGTTTCTGATTATCAGCCTGAAGAAGGGTCCCGACCCGAAACGCCACCTATCCATATTCTCCAGAGATGCTGCCTGACCCGCTGAGTTACTCCAGCGCTTCTTTTGTAAATCTGCAGTCCCTTGCTTCTAGGCTTATAAACTGACTGTTCTCACCTGCCAAGCAAATGTAAACTCTCTCAAAAAGACACTTTTTCTCACAATAAACTTTATTCAGAGCATAAAATATATGCAAAACAAGAACTATGCCAAAACGGTTCCGACATTCTCAGCGGCTGTAAATACATTAATTAGTGTTGTATTTAGTTTTCACAAAAAATATTATCATACCGAGCACCCTTGCTATTCATGTGGCCCTCTAGGATGATTCCCCCTTCCCTTGTTTGAGGGGTGACCCCAGCAGAATCTGCCCCTCAATGTCCAGCAGCAGAAGGACCCTAGACTGTGGTCCTCCCCCACAGAGCCATGGCGTTGGCTGCACCGAGCTTCAGTGCGTCCCTCAACGCGTACTCCTGCAGTCTGGAGTGGGCCAGTCGGCAACATTCCCCGACGGACATCTCGCTCGGCCGGGTGGCCAATAGGTTTTCATGCAGAACAAAGAGCGTCTCTCACCGAGTCGATGGTCTTGCAGCGACACTTGATGTCTGTCTCACTTGGACAGGCACACGGATAGGAGAGGGTTTAGATGGGTATACGATATGATATGATAGAACTTTATTCATCCCACGTAAACACAGAAACGCACGAAACATGAAATTAAAGTGACGAGTGGCAAGGATTGGGGATTTGCAAAGATTGGGGGAGGGGGAGGGGGAGGGGAGTCAGTCTCAGTCTACCCCACGACAGAAGGGGGAGCAGTTGTACAGTTTGATAGCCACAGGGAAGAAGGATCTCCTGTGGCATTCTGTGCTGCATCTTGGTGGAACCAGTCTGTTGCTGAAGGTACACAAAATTGCTGGGGAAACTCAGCGGGTGCTGCAGCATCTATGGAGCGAAGGAAATAGGCGACGTTTCGGGCCGAAACCCTTCTTCAGAATTCCAGCATCTGCAGTTCCTTTTTGAACACTGTTGCTGAAGGTGCTCCTCAGCTTGACCAGTGTGTCACGGAGGAGGTGAGCTGTATTGTCCAAGATGCTCCGCGGTTTGAGGAGCATCCTCCCCTCCAAGACCCCCTCCCATGAATCCAAGTCCCCCCCCCCCCCCCCCCCCCAGGACAGAGCCAGGCTTCCTGACGAGTTTGACATGGGCCATATGCTGGCAAATAGGACTGGCTGAGATGGGGAACGTTGTCTGGCGTGGATGAGTCGGGCTGAAGAGCATGTTTCCGTGCTGCAGTGTGACTCAACCCAGAACAAGCGTTCCATGTGGGGAAGTTTAGACATTAAAAAGGAGATTGGTTGACACCAGCCCTTCATTTTGTGGTGCGCGGTCCAACAATCCTGTGAATAATCCTGCGTTCTCGTGGAGATAAAGGCAGCCAGAATCATCGATCATCTCGCCTGTCAGCATAAAAATGGAATTGATGCACAAGACTGCTCGAAAAATGATAATAAATAACCATGTGGTGGGTAACAGATGGAGATGTGCCTGTGCCTGCAATCATTCTTTGTACGGAGACAGGATGCTTTGCACAAATTGGCTAACCTTCAGGTGAGGAGTTTGGGCGTAGTGGTACCGTGCCTTGTAAGTGATTGTGGACGATTAAAGGGCCCACTTGGGCGACCTAATCCGCCAGTTCTGGCGAGTTTGCCCTCGACTCATACTCGCAGTATGGTCGACACGGGGTCGTAGGAGGTCTTCGTAACTCTCCTTCATGCTCGAGAGTGGTCTCCGCGTACTCGAGGCCTCAGCTAGGTCGCGGCGTTTTTTTTCCAATATGTTAAAAAATCCCCGCGATTAAAAAAAGTTCGCAATGGAAAAAATCAATACTTTTTATACTCGTAGGTTTAGTCGTAGTTGGTCGGCACGTTAGTGGTAGGTAATCGAGTATAGTCGAAGGTAGTCGTAGATAGTCTTCATCATAGTCAAAGGGAGGTCGAAGGGAGGTCGAAGGTAGATCGAAGGAGGTCGTCTTCACTCTCCACTACTCGGTGTCCAATTTTCCCGAAGTTAGTCGTAGATTGTCGAAGTTGGTCTTCAACATAGTCGAAGGAGGTCTTCAACATATAATTTTTTTCAAACTCTTCTAAACTCGCCAATTAGGTTGCCCAAGTAGGACAGCCCCTTAACAGCGCCTGGCATCTCTGTGTGGCGTAGAGCAGGCACTTCTGCCCGCTCGAGGCCCACTTAACGTATGAGGAGCATTTGAAGCCGCTGAAGTTTAGAAGGATGAGGGGACACCTCATCGAAACTTACCGAACAGTGAAAGGCCTGCAGAGAGCGGACGTGAAGAGGATGTTTCCATTATTTGTGGACGCAGCCCAGACCATCAGGCAAACCAACCTCCCTTCCATTGACTCCATTTATACCTCACGCTGCCCGGCAAGGCCGCCAGCATAATCAAGGATGAGTCGCACCCTGGCCACTCCCTCTTCTCCCCTATCCCATCGGGCAAAAGGTATAGAAATGTGAATACGTACACCTCCAGATTCAGTTGTTTAAGAAAGAACTGCAGATGCTGGAAAAATCGAAGGGAGACAAAAATGCTGGAGAAACTCATCGGGTGAGGCAGCATCTATGGAGCGAAGGAATTGGTGACGTTTCGGGTCGAGACTCTTCTTCAGACGTCTTGAGTCCTGAGTCTGAAGAAGGGTCTCGACCCAAAACGTCACCTATGCCTTCGCTCCATAGATGCTGCCTCACCTGCTGAGTTTCTCCAGCATTTTCGTCCACCTCCAGATTCAGGGGAAGTTTTATCCCATATGTTATCAGGCAACTGAAGCATCCTACCACAACTGGAGAGCGGTCCTGGAGTACGGTCTACCTCATTGAAGACCCTCGGACTATATTTGATCAGACTTTACTGGACTGTATCTTACACTAAATGTTATTCATATTAATCCTGTAATCATGAATCTGAAAACTGTGGACGGCTCGATTGTGATCGCGTATCGCCCTTCCGCTGACTGGTTAACACACAACAAATGCTTTTCACCGTACCTCGGTACACGTGACAATAAACAAATCAATAAACAATTAACACTAGTGGGAGTGTCTAGGACCAGAGGGCACAGCCTCAGAATGAAAGGATGCACCTATAGACAGGAGATGAAGATGGCATAGTTGCTTCACAGTGCCAGAGACCCAGGTTCCATCCTGAATACAGGTGCTGTCTGTATAGAGTTTGCACGTTCTCTTTGTGACCTGTGTGGGTTTTTTCCGGATGCTCCGGTTTCCTCCTACACTCCAAAGATGTCCAGGTTTATTGGCCAATTGGCTTGGCAGCATTGAAAATTGCCCTGAGTGTGCGTAGGATAGTGTTAGTGTGCGGGGATCGCTGGTTGGCGTGGGCTGGGTGGGCAGAAGCGCCTGTTTCTATGCTGTATCTCTAAACTAAACTGAACTGAAAAGGAGGAAATCAGAGGACGGTGAATGTGGAATTCATTGCCACAGACGGCGGTGGAGGCCAAGTCATTGGGTATTTGTAAGGCGGAGATTGACAGATTCTTGATTCGTAACGCCCCTGTCCCACTTAGGAAACCTGAACGGAAATCTCTGGAGACTTTGCGCCCCACCCAAGGTTTCCGTGCAGTTCCCGGAGGTTGCAGGTGGTTGCCGGAGGTTGCAGGTAGTGGAAGCAGGTAGGGAGACTGACAAAAACCTCCGGGAACCGCACGGAAACCGCACGGAAACCCTGGGTGGGGCGCAAAGTCTCCAGAGGTTTCCGTTCAGGTTTCCTAAGTGGGACAGGGGCACTAGGGTGTCAATGTTATGGGGGAGAAGGCAGGAGAATGGGGTTGAGAGGGACAGATAGATCAGCCATGATTGAATGGTGGAGTAGACTCTGTGACCCTGTGACTCCGTGCTTCTCCTCGTCTCATTGACCTGGTCAGGCAGCCTCTTCCTCCGCTGTGCCCACTCACCTGTGCTTCCTTCTCCGTCTCTCTCCCGCTCTCTCAGGGCTCTGGGAAGTATTCCGTCTACGTGGCCAACTACGCGAGCGGGAACATCGGCCCTCACGCGCTCATCGAGATGGATGAGGAGAGCAGCAACGTATCGATGGGCATCATCGCCCTCTCCAACGTGGCGGCAGAGGCCGGAGTCAACAAGTACACAGGTAAGATGCCTCACTGTGGTCGGCCGGCTGGCCTCACGTGTAGATGAACAAAGGTTTCAATAAGCATTCCTTTAAAGTTGAGTCATGGTGCTGTAAGCTACGAAACAGGCCCTTCGGCCCAGCTTGTCCACGCAGATCAAATTGTTTAATTTAGTTTCGAGAATCAGCGTGGGAACAGATCCGCCGGTCCACGCCGACCAGCGATCATCTGTTCACTAGTTCACTAGTTCTGCCCTACAAGCTTGGGGCAATAAGCCAGTTTGGTATTCCGAAAAACGCAAGGAATCATTGGATTTGTCAATGGTCACAAGCGAAAAACACTCTGCAGCCAGGAGCTATCTCGGGTCTCCAGTGCTCCGCAATCGCTGCCGAACTGCCACTGGACCATCCCTGTCCCCTCCCGGCTGTCCGTCCGGGGGCACCAGCCCGGAGCTGTGGATTTTAGCGCTGCTTCTCCACGCTGGCTGTAAGCCTGGGCCGTCATTCCCGTAAATCCAGGCAGGGCTGGTAGATGAACCCGGCGAGACAGGCAGAGTTGAGCTGGATTTAGCGCTGCTTCCCGCGCTGGTTGTGGGATTGGGGGCGCCGCTCCCGTCTGACTCCCGACGTCTCGGGCTGCCCCCGGACGGGGGAGGGGCACTCAGGAGGGGACGGGGATGGTCCAGAGGGTTTTCGGCAGCAATTGTGGCGCCGAAGACCCGAGTTTGGTCCTGGCTGCAGATGTCCATGCCAGGTCTGTGTCCATGCCGTGGCCTTAAATCTCTCCCCTCTCGCCCTAACCCAATCCCCATTACACTGCGTAACAGACTGTAGGCATTCACATTATCCACGCCCCTCATGGAGCATGGAATGGCACAGCGCTGGAGCACTCCAAAGATGAGCAGCTTTGTAGGTCAATTGGTTTCTGTAAATTGCAAATTGTCCCTAGTGTGTAGGATACTGCTGGTGTACGGGGTGATCGCAGGTCGGCGCGGGCTCGGTGGGCCAAAGGGCCTGTTTCTGCGTGGTATCCGTAACATCTAAAGCTTCTTTTCCCCGTTTATCAAGCTTCTGGTAAAGTCTCTGAAGGCTAAACGTCCATAGTGAAGCGCTACTGAGCACAGGCCCTGGGGTGGAGCCCACTGTGGGGATGGGGGGTGAGGGGGGAACATCTTGCCCTGTCGTGGTGATCTCAGTTCACAGCCCACCGCACCTTCCACGGCTTGGTAACTTGGCAGGAGTTCACTCCTCCTCCTCCTCCTCCTCCGCACAGCCGGCTGGAGAGCGGGGCCATAATTAAAAAGCAATTACTGCACCAAGTGATTTATAAACCAAGCGCACATCACACTTGGTTTACCCCGTCCGTGTCTGCCGATCTCTGGACGCAGCCCAGACCATCAGGGAAACCAACCTCCCTTCCATCGACTCCATCCACACCTGACGCTGCCTCGGCAAGGCCACCAGCATAATCAAGGGCCAGTCTCACCCCGGTCACTCCCTCTTCTCCCCTCTCCCATCAGGCAAGAGGTACAGAAGATACAAAACGCACACCTCCAGATTCAGGGACAGTTTATTCCCAGCTGTTGTCAGGCAACTGAACCATCCTATCACCAACTAGAGCGGTCCTGACCTCCCATCTACTTCTTTGGAGACCCTCAGACTATCTTCAGTCGGACATTTACTGGACTTTACCTTGCACTAAATGTTATTCTCTTTATCCTATATTTCTACACTGTGGACTTGACTGTAATCATGTACAGTCTCTCTGCTGACTGGTTAACACGCAACAAAAAGCTTTTCACTGTACCTCAGGACACATGTCAATAAACTAACAAACTACAGTGCCCGAACCGATTTACCTTCCCCGTGGGTGTTGAGTGGGGAGCAGACTATCCTCAAGAGTTGAGGTACTACCACGCCACTCCCGAATACAACGCAAAGTGCTGCAGTAACTCAACGGGTCAGGCAGCGTCTCTGGAGGACGTGGATAGGTGATGTTTGGGGGTCAGGCATAGCTCCAAGGTTGAGGGGAGACCTGATTGAAGTATATAAAGTTATGAGAGGCCTAGATAGACGGTCAGGACCTATTTTTCCCTGGATGAAATAGGCAAAGATTAGAGAACGCAGCTTTAAAGCCCTGTCCCACTGTACGAGTTCATTCAAGAGTTCTCCTGAGTTTGCCCTGATTCGAACTCGGAGATTTATGGTAATGGCCGCTCGCAGGTACTCGGGGCTCTCGTGGACATATTTCAACATGTTGAAAAATCTTCACGTGTCTTCCCGAGTTTACCGTGTTTCCCGAGTACCTGCCGTTAGGGTTACAAGCCGCTAAGAGACGTCCCCGAGCTGCGACGTACCCGCTACGTACATTCTACGTGCTTACCAAGAGTTTGATTTTTTTTTAAACTCGGGAGAGCTCGTACCGTGGGACAGGGTTTTTAAGGTGAGAGGGGCAAAGCTTAAAGGAGATGTGTCATAGAGTCAAACAGCGTGGAAACAGGCCCTTCGGCCCAACCCAACCATGCCAAC